>NW_027271643.1:600000-815968 GCF_040938485.1 Diadema antillarum | reverse complement strand
TGCAAGCAGAGAAGAGTGAACATAGTAGCGTGAGAAACATACTATGCATACTTCATGTGCTAGGTTTGTGTGTGATAAATTTATTATAGTTTTTCTGCATACACATAGCAAGCAGAACACTAAATTAAAATGAATAATATGCTAAAAATAGAGGGGGGAAAGACTTTTGATAATCTAACGTGAGATAATGGTCGGAACTGTTTTATACGGTATCAGAGTGAATTGAAAAAAAAAAGAGGAAAAAATTACGTTTTAGCCGGGTTGGTGACCAGAGGTTTTACTTCCGCTTTTTGTGCGTGCATACGCCTCGTCACACACGGATGACGACGCATGACTTTGACCACACGTACAACCGCAGAGACCCTCACGTTGGGGGTTTAACCCTCTCTTACCCCACTTCCTTAATTCTTGATCCTTCCCGTGGGACGCCGGTCCTGACAGCGGTGGTTTCCCTCCCTCTCCGACTTTGACATGATAATCGAGAGAGAAAGGAGTGGTGTCTGCTTCGTGATCGCACCGGAGGGGACGGGCCGACGATGGGACGTCTGAACACAAGTCGGCCCGCAGACAGCTGATAGCCCCTCTGGAGCGAGATTCCCCGAGTCATCAAACTTTGGTAAGGCCAAAGAAAACAACAACAATAAGAAACAAATAGAACAACCTGATACTATATACAGAAAGAAAAAAAATCTAGTGGTATTGATTAGTGTTTGTCATTACACGGCCACGTATGGCCGTTTGGAAGTTAAGTTCTGTCATGCCATTATCCGCCATCATTATCATACTATCATACGGACAACAATAGCGGCCGCAGCAATAACAACTTTATAAAGACAGTATATAGCAGATTAAAGCCAACATCTACGGTACAACTATATTGACTTAAGCAATCATAGTCACCCTTTTTTATCATAATGAATCTACATTACTTCCCCTTTGAAATCTTAAAGCTGATTTTTAATCAACCTGACAACGACTGTCCAATTTTCAAGTTGTTACGTGATTAGGTTTAGGAATGTGGTGAGAGCGACCCACGGAACATGTCTTTTCTTGGGTCGTAAACTGCTCCATCATTCTGAATCCATGGTAATTGTCTACACCATTACAGTTAATGTTAAAGTTCATATATTCTGTTAGTCCCACAGGGGGCTGTTCTATATAGATATAGGCCTTGTCAATCATTATAGGCCCTATCAATCATTGATATATAGATTGTCTTCAAAGGAAGCACCTTCAAGTCTTAAAAGAAAAGTGCAAAAAAAATCGTACTTTCATTCTTGTCGAATCATATAATATCATCGTCGTTGTCATCATTCGGTTCTATGAGCAAAGTTTGATCTTTACTGAAATTGAGCCACCACAATGTCAAATTGATGCTATAATCATGATCAGGGCCCTGTTGCATAAAAGATTCAATCGAATGCAACTAAGAAAATCAAACATAAGTCAGCTATCAGCCAATCAGAATGGAGTATTCAGAGACTTATGTTTGATTTCAACTTTTATGCAGCAGGACCCAGGTTGCTTACGTCACATAATAATGCTTCACAGAAGTATATACATAATGGTATGGAACATTTTTGCAAGTGAATTCAACGGGGGGGGGGGGGGCGGTCATGGGAAACGGACTTTTCTGTTCGTTGTATGTTTGTAATGTGCGTGCGTGTTATACCTTTCATTATTGCCTTTGTCTGCGTTACACTAGATATGAAACTTGAGTTTCCATGGATACAACTGAGCTTCCTCTTTATATCTACAAATGAAGATTTCTATAACTAACTGCTAAAAGAGGGTTTTCTAGGTTTGAGTGCTATCATGCAGGTTCAAGTATATTTTGTCCTGACATAATGAACAGTGACATAAAGCCACACCTCATCTTCCTTTTGCAGGCCTCGATGGCAGAGAGCTGTATCGCCCCAACTAACTCAAACACCCTTGAGTCCGCTTATACGCAAACTTAAAGTGAAGTTCTTTTCCATTGACCTACATAATCTACAAATCTTCACAGCTGCCCTCTTCTTTTGCAAAGTAAAAAAGAAAGAATCGTATAAATAGCCTTCGCGGCAGACTACAGTATATACTGTGTAGTTGTAACTGAGGCTATCGTCTCTAAACTATCAAACAAATTAATAATTGTATGTATGTCTGTTTGATTATTTGTTTGTTTGATTGCTTGTTTGTTTATGATTTTCTAAATCATATAGGTAAAATTGTAAGTTGTTTGGTTTGCACATAGTAATGTCTGCTACCGCACTTATTTCGCGAAGAAATTTGAACATTTAAAATTGTAGCTTTCTTTTATATCTATCTTGATAACGCATCTATACTATTCTGTGTGTTCGATTTTATTCCATTCTAATAATGTCAAATTGATCATTAAGAGGTTTTTCACTTTAATGCAAGCACATTTGACGCAGACGTAAACAAACTACTCACTACCATGTTCTCAACACTGTATCCAAAAAAGGTGACGGGGATTTACAAACATGATATTTAAAAGAAAAAGGTCCTGTCAGACTCGATTTCACGCCGACATTCCGGTATTGACACCTACCCTGGATGAAGCAGCCGATGTTCGTCAGAGAATACGGCAGGAAATTAGCGAGTTATCATACGGCAACCCGATACAGGAAAAGGTTAGCGCCGCCAGGCTGGGAAAATAGTGACGAATATGTGGTGAAACAACGACCAAAATGATAAGGGGAAAAGTAGGGATATATGAAGTCTGATACCGATATTATCGACGCATCCCAGCTAGCAGTTGGCAGTATTTGGCTCATACAAGCATATGACAAGCCATTTCATCATTATTCATATATATTTTTTGATATCAACAATTAGAATTCTCATCACCAATAATTCATTGCTTTCTATCACATTAATCTATTTCTTGATAATCTTGAATTCATGTCTATATAGAGATATCATTGTTTATTTATAAAAGGTGATATCACGAATTGGGAAAAAAATGTTGAAATGGCTTTTCATATGCCGGCAACTCGACATGATATTCAGCATTTAACGTGTCTGGAGATTCCGTGCGTGGATCCTGTGGGGGGACGTCGGGTGAAGTATCCTTTAAACTTCTCAATTAATGCACTATCACTAATCCATGTATTAAAAAAAAACTATAAGTATTTTTTTTATGTTTGTGTTGTTTTGAAAGAAAATGAAATTGTAATCACTTGTTAGAGAGAATAATTGAATACCTGAATATAAGAATGGCCCAAGTCCATGAGAGAAAATTTCGAAAAATTGAAAAACAGCAGTCATACCTGGTATTAGTCTTTCTTCAAGGCTACCATCCGACAGAGACAAAATTATAACTTATATATTTGCGTTTTATGTGTGTACAATGTATGGGTACATGACTAGTGTACATGTTTACGAGTTTGAGAATAATTACAGAGGGAAGAACAACAATGGGGTTTGGTACGTGATTGGTTGCTTGCTTTGTTTATTTGTTCCGGTCTCTAAACCTCAGGTTCGCTTTTCAAACATGATATCCAGGGAGGAGGGATTTTGGTTTACACTCACGTTTAAAAAATAATCATGTATTATATTCCTGTTTATATTGATCCATGCACAAGTAAGCAACCATAAATGAAAAGGGGATCAAACAAGCAGACGATTCAAGTTGGCACGACTTGATACCACGTACAGTCTCTCTCCCCCTCTCTCTCTCTCTCTCATTCTGATCGCCCTCTGCACTAAATCCTACTCCCATTCTGTTCCGCCTCTCCTAAATCTCTCGTGCCATAATAATGTGGTCGACAAATGTCAGCACAACGTACCGCAGCCGAACTACATTTATGAAATTGGACTTGAACATCCAGTCACTCGAAGATGTTTTCTCGGAAACAGATAGCCTAGTTCTTACTCATCCTAACTATCTTTATTATATTGGGTAGGAAAACACTATGACAGGCCAATTTGTCACTTCCACGAGTATAACAAATTAAGCACTTTCCTTTCTCGTCGTGTATAAGTCCCTTTTCCACGCCAAGCGCAGTTTGCAACCATCAGGGTTCTATTTTTTCTGTCTTTCTCCCTCCCTTGCTTTCTTTTTCCTTACGACATGCCTGTTCTGATTTCGTTTGGGTCGTGAGAGATAAACCCGCTTGACGAGATGGAGCAAGTGGACGAGTGGTCCCAGAAAATAAACCAACAGCAGCGAATGAACACACACAAGACCTATTTGGCCTCTAATCCGCCTTCGATTATACCTCGTATCGACTTCTGTGCGCATTCGTCAAATTCCTCGCCTGACAATTCTCATTTCGCTCAAATTCGTCTAGACGAGCAATTTCGAAACATATTTCTGCGGTATGCTGTTTATTTTAGAATAGTTTGCCAGAAACTAAACTAAAAAAAAAAAAAAAAAAAAAAAAAAAAAAAAAAAAAAAAAAAAAAAAGCTCAGGAGAGGGTGTAATTGTTGGCCTGGTTTCTTGCTATTCTCTGCAAGTGTGAGTAAAGCACCGAGTTCAAAGGTCAAAACTGAACTGAGGAAGCATGCATATTCCATTTTCTGGCCCTGCTCCCCCTGCCCCCTCCTTCCTGCACTGCTACACACCGTGAAAGACAGGAACTTCAAGTGGTGTAGTCAGTAACAAACGTAGCAAGATAGACCAACTCTCGTCGCGACGCCATTTTTTTTTCTACCTTTGGGAGTTTTCGTAGAGGGCGCGCTATAAATATGAGTTTCTTAATTCCCTCTTTTCTTCTTACTATATTCCTGCCAGAATTAAACATAATGCACTCTGTTCCTTTGTTGTTCGGGAAAACCATGCGATGTCATTCTTCGTAACACGCGCATAATGATAATTTATGAAAATAAAACAATGAAAAACAGAAAACAAAAGAACACTGAATTCAGGCGGCTTGATTGGAACGACACCTACAGAAAACGCAATAACAGGTAATGTAAGTTTTCAATGATCCGTTCGTTTCACTTCTCCGTCTTCCGTGTTGACTTGGGTGCACATTTTCAATGCAATAGATAACTCATCGTTTTCGTTTATATTGCAAGACAATTTGAACGCTTAGGAACAACTTCGTTGCCATTAAATTCTACTTTCAAATTCTCTTTTACATCGTGCTCAATAAGCTAAGACATAACAAATGCCCGAGAAGATTTCCTCGCTTCATTATAGTCTCAGTTATGGTGAACTTTTTTTTTTTAACCGCGACAGTTCTAAATCGAAACCACTGATGATACTTGATGGAGCTACTAAGCAATATCTTGGGACTATTGGGAGGAGGACAGGAAACATGGACACAAATCGACTCATTTTAGCTTTAGATGACCGCTGTTGAGTGGTAAACACCACATTGATCTGTTCAACATGTTCGAAAAGCCACGTAGGCCTACATTATGTGTGCATGGCCATTTGGTAAGGATAATTATCCTAGTGCCTAATTACATACTTATAAGCCAATAATACAGGTTTTCCCGGCCAATTTCGCACTTTTGTCAGTCCATTTGATAGAAGGTTCATTCAATTTAGCGAAAATCCTCATCACTGCACATTCTGTCATTCAAAACTGCAAGTTGTTCGTTCAATTTAGCATTTCGATCAATGAAATTGCACATGTGCCTTTCGAATTCGTAAAACGGGCATTCAAATTGGCACGTGCTCTTCAGTTATTCAAATTCGCCAGCACTGGCCGAAAAGGGTATTTCAGTCATTCAATTTCGCGTATGGGCAGTCAAATTCCAAACATGTTCATTCAAATTAAAGTCATGTTATTTCTTTTTTGAAAAGGTGAGACCATTTAAACGCGTATTTCTATGTGACTTTTTGTTTCATTCACGCCCTGTTAAGCAGTAAAAGTATCATATTTTTGACCCTTTATAACTTTGTTGTTCTGTAACGACCCTTTTCTTTCATACATGTCATTTTAGGTCTACATGTACCAAACTACAGATTAACTTCATCTTCTTACAGTCATGACAGCACAAGTTAGATACAGACGTATTTCTCAAGAAGACAGAAAAAGAATTATAGGAACATTTGATGATCATAACCTTGACTTCCTAGAACTGGCCAACACACTCGGAATAAAGCGCTCAACGGCCAGATAAGTATATATATATACTATCTTCGGACTGGAAGACCCAATATTCATTCATTCATTCATTCATTCATTCATTCATTCATTTATTCATTCATATTTTTCATTTCCAACAGAAACATATAAATATATTACAGAAATTGAATACATAGATTTCAGCATATTACAAAATAAAGGATAAGTTTACAAAAAATAATAAAAGTATACGGAAATGTTGGAAATGGGGAGGAATACTAAAAAGCTGGGCTTGTAGGGTGCATTCCCCCCACACGTAATACAAGAAATTATATGATCGATTGACTGATATACATAAAAAGTGAATGAAACAAAGAAACTAAGACAAAAAGACCTATAACTAACCTAACTAATCCGAAACAAGAACCCTGAACAAATCCCTACATAAGCACATTGAAGAAAAAAAAAACAGTTGCCAAAATCTCTAAAATGAATACGAAATTATGAAATGTAATAACGCTTGCAAAACAATAACTACGTTGGAAAAAAAGAAAGAAAGAAAGAACCAAAGCATAAACATGCGTGCTAAATTGACTGCAAACGATGTTAAATTGGATGCCCAAAAATGAATTCGAATGAACGAGTGCAGCATGTCCGTGATCACGTGACTATATCATTCTAAATTGAATGAACGAATAACGAAATGGTGCTTGTTTTACGAATTTCAGTTGAAAAAGTGTTAATTAGAATGAGGCTAAAGGTAATTTGAATGCTCCAAAATGAATTTGAATGACGAGATCATAAGATTGAAATACCGAACATGTCATCTACGCTAAATTTTGCTAAATTGAATGCAGCAATTAGGAATTGGACTGATAAAAGTGCGAAATTGGCCGGGAAAACCTATACATTTACGGTGCGTGCCTCACTAAATAAAAAAAAAAACAAAAAACCGTAAATGGTAAAATGGTAAGTGGTACATAACCACTTGACTTGGCATTTCAAGAAAGAGTGATTTGAATTCAAGCTGTTATCAACGAGACTCTACTACGTATTCTGAATATATTATCATTAAGGTATTCAAAAGTTTCATTCATGAGGTTTTCAACTTTCTCCCAGTTGGGTAATTCATTATGGCCTGTTGGTAGTAATGACAAAAAAAAATCGACTCTTTGATCAAGTTATGTTAGGTCAGTTGAGTGACACAGTTCCCTGAAAGGTTGCATATAACCGTATCCATAAGAAGTATTGCACATTTTTGGTTGGGATGACCGATGAAAATCATTTGATAGAAACACTCATGTAACATTTTCACTGGTCTCTGAAGGAGATACATGTGCTGGATAACGGTGCTAAAATTTACTGTCAATGTAAGGATGATGATATCAGTACGTTGGTCGTGCATCTCCCTTGTTTCTGATCCCGCAAGGTGCTGTCTCAAACACAAAAATAATGCTTCCACGACAGAGACATTTCGTACGACCCGTACGCGCACGCTAGCTGAATCCGATCGGATGCGATATGAGACGACTCTTTTACGTCAACATCAATCGCAGGTAATCTCGCCCGTAAATTTGGCGTTTATTGACGGTGACCGATCGGCGTGCGACACCGTAGTTTATACAAGAGTAAAAAGCGGAGAAAGAAGTACTGTCGGGACTTGATTTATTTCGGGGCATCGCCCCTTGACTGTGGCTGAAAACAGGACACGAGGAGATATTATAATGAAAGATCCGAAGGCTCCGTCTGCCCTCATTTATCACTGATTAAAGAGGTGGAATTGTGTTTGCATTCTCATCTTGCTATTATCATCATGACTTCATCAAAAAGTTATCGATCTTTACATTCTCGACGCGAGCATTGCCAAAAGAAATTAAAATAGATAAATTGAAAATAGAATCTAAAAAATCTTTTGGAACAACAGCGAAACTCTCTTCATGAAATAATTAATAATTGATCAATGCTGAAGTAAATCCTTTCTCTGTATGACACATAGATTTTTGTGTTCTGTTAGAGATTTATTAATCAACTTTTGTGAGGGCGTTTGATAGAATAAAGAGAGTTTGTTTACTCAAACTTTTCTGTCGTAACTTAATTGTTCCTTTTTGTGAACTTATAATTGATTTGTATGTATAGTCTACTATTTGCCCATAGTAACAGTACTTTTTTTTTTCAAGATGACATTACATTATCAACTTCGACATGTTTAAAAATCTTTCTATGTTTTGCTGTTGTTTGGCTCCTATTAAATGGTGAACCACTTGTGCGGATGTCACAATTTCATCTCAGTCATTCATAATTATCCAGATTGCAGCTAATGTTCAGAAATACATGAATGATCAGTCAAACTGTTCTGGAAATTTACCACGGGCTTTGAAAATTTGTAAAAATGATAAACCTCTCCTAATGTTTTCAGACTCTGTCCAATTTCTGGTTTGTAATTTTGCACGATAGAGGGTGTTTCGTCTTTCATTTAATCTCATAATACAGCAGTTAAAGGAAAATTTACCCCAGATATACACAGTACATGTGAATTCAATGAATTCAGACATATTAATAGATCACATCAGTGAAGCTTGCTGAAAATCGAACAATCCCTTCAAAGTTCTGAATGAGAAGGCTACAACAATTTGTCATGTTACAGTGTTGTAGAACGATATAAAGAAAACATAAAGAGGATTTCACACTTTTCTCATTACGATGAAAGATTACTTTTCCTCTTTCAATGGTAAGGGGTAATGACATTACTTTTAAAACGTCATGTCTGTAACCAGTCGAGGAAATATGAATGTTCATGACAAATTTAAAAGGAAAAACTACAGCAAATATAATTTGCAAAGCTAATGTTATCAAAACATTAAATTGTATTCAGATCACGGTCGACAAATTTGATCTTCGTCAACGACAATGGTACAAAAACCGCAGCCTGAATCATGAAAGTGCTATATTTTTTTAGCAGATTTACAAAATCCTACCGAATTTTCACCTCAAAGCGATGCACGAAAGTACAGACTGATTGCCTATGACGTATGTAGATTCGATACTACAAGCTTGAGATGGAACTTACTTCAAATCTATCTACTTGAAAAATGAATCTACACTGTATATACCTACATGCCAAGTCTCCACCCCGCATAGTTCTGTCATTGTAAGTGGGCCACCCTAGGGAAAATGATTAAATTCTGGTGACTCTAGAGTATACAATGAGCGTGAGAGTGTGCAAAACGAACACAAATTTTTTTGGGTTATACGATATGGATTGAAAGGATAGTAAACATCGTAATTTGGGGTTGATGTGGTAATTGATAGATTCGCAAGGAAGTTCTGTGTCTAGCGTTGCATCGTATAAAGTTATTTATATCCAACGAGTTTCAGAACGTGTTGGAATGGCCGTTCGAACGCAATCATAAATGTCCGGGTTTACGTCCATGAAATACGCCATAAGTAGTAACCATACGCATTTACGAGGTAGAATTTTATGAAATGACAAAACAAAGCGTCGTGGAATGGGGCCACGCGATAATCGAAGTTAATCGGAAATGTTTGCCTACCCAGTAGGGCGGGAAGTAGGTTTTTAGAAGCTTTATTCGACAAGTTAAACCGTCAAACATGATTTACGCTCGTAACGTGCCATGTATGCCCGGCGAGATACGATGAGCCACTTTTAAAGGGGAATTCTAGACCAGTTAAAATTTAGTCTGAAAAGAAAGAGTAAAATGTGACAAGCACAATAGTGAAAATTTGATCAATATCGGAGTAAAAGTATGGGAGTTATGAAATTTTTAACCAAAAAGACCATTGCGAGAATTCAATATTTCTGCTGTAAAAGTACGAACCTGGTTGAATCGGTTACTTTAGAATAATGAGAAGTCAGATATAACAGGATTTGAGACTGGGGTATAATTGTGTTTGAAGAGAAATGTGAAATTTCATGACTTATTATGTGCATACAGATACTGTATGGCAGATTATGAAGGGATGACATCATCAATAAAATATTCACTATTTTGCACATTCATTGACTGTCCAAGAATTAACTCTTCGTGAAAATAAGCAAAACTGCAAAACCTCATAACTTCCTTAATTTTCAGCCGATTTTACTCAAACTTTCACTGTTGTGCTTGTATTCAAGTAATAATCTTTCTTTGTAAACTAACTTTTATTAATTTGTCCAGGATTTCCTCTGTAACGAAAGTATCTAGAACTGCCGTAAATGGTCAAATACACTGACTTGTTAAATGAAAGTTGGATTTTCCTTTAATTCCCAGACAATTCAGTATTCTTTTAAACTTCTAAAGCCACATATCACTGTAGGAACGATGATAACTGAAACAGAAGTCAAATTTAGTATTACAAGTATAATCGTTATGTACGACAGCATTGAGTTGTTACTTTCTGTACCTTGAATTTAATTGTTGTACTTTGTTATTCTGTTGCAGGGCCCACAAGAATAGCAGTGTAGGCCCTATATATAAACCATACGGGGCATTATACCCTGGGTAAAGAATACTGAATAAATAAATAAAGAAAGAAAGAAATACAATGTTTATGACAGGTAGAAGAATTGATATTTACTCTTCATTTTATTAGGAGACATTTAGAATGGATTTGTCGGTGAATGCACATGTTTTTATCCTATGGTATATCATTAACAAGCTATTTACATCGGAATGACCCTTAGTTATTTGAGAGATTCGAATCCAGCGTTCGTGGGAAACACGAGTTTGGTTACTTGGAATAACAGGCAGCGATATCTTCAGCTTCCTGTCCTCTGTGGTCCATGTATTGTGTGCAAAACCGCCCCAAACTCTGCCCTAGTCGGGGGCACGTATTTATAGCCTCATAAATTTCATTGAACATGTTGGCACAAGGGTTGAACTTCATCTTCTTTGCAAAAACATTCAAGTTTTGAAAACCGACAGTTGAAAAGGAGAAAAAAAACGTGCAAGGCTGACATTTTTTAAAGCACATCTAACATTTAGGGTCGTCTGTTCTGCAGCTCCACGTCGATGGAACTCTCTAAAGTCTCTACCAGTCCAACTTCGAAATTGTAACAACCTCGATGCCTTCAAATTTGAACTAAAGACATTTTTTCCAGCAACTTATGTGATATAATTCTTGTCTCCTTTGAATGCTCCACAGATAAATTGTGCTATTGTAATGTTGTTCACCATCATCACCATCAGCATCATCATCATCATCATTCTTCTTCAATCAAGTAATCACCCAGCTAATATTTGGACGTTTTCTGAACGTTCTTGAAACGTTCCAAGTTCGTTATTTGGACGTTTTGTCAAAACGTTTTCAGAACGTCTGTTTGTGGAAGGTTTTCGACGTATATAAAACGCTTCAAATGGACGTTATAAAAACGTTTTTTAAACGTTTAAAAACCAGTAAAGAAACCTTTCGGATTTTTAAAGGACCTGCAGAAAAACTTTTGGACGTTATAGACGTCAGTAAAACCTTTTAAGAATATTGAAAACGTTCTCTGGACGTTCTGTGGACGTTCAGAAAACCTTTGAAACCGTCTAGAACGTTCAAAAAACGTTTTAAGAACGTCTAAAAAGTCTTATGACCCGTTCCAGAACGTTAAGAGAACCTTTCATATCCGTATAGAACGCCCAGACGTCTGTTTATTTTTTATTTGGCATTTTAAAAAAAATGTAGTTATGAGATTATACACGCACAATCTGGGATTAATGTACCCTAATCCTAATCCTACATAATCCTATCCTAACCTGGTCCTAATGTCCTACATTCCCAATTGCTGAAGCTGGATCACATTCTTTTATATACCAGCAATATGTTGTAATGCATGAAGACATAGTTAGTAAAATTAAATCACACACACACCTTAATTAGGCCTTTTAACATTATGAAAATACCTCTGCATAACACAATTTGATATTGTGAATAACTGAACAATAACGTAGGTACAATTTTTAACACAGAAAGTTTGAACACAGCATAAATTTTCTGATGTCAATGTCTTTGATCTATATTTACACTAGTTTTCAAATCTTATATTTTCTCAATTGAATATTCATAGATATGCATGAATATTCATGATAAAGAAACCAATGACGAACACGTAGCAGACGTAATAAAAACGTTTTGTGGACGTTTATAAAGGACGAAGACGTAGCAGATATATTGAAAACGTTTTGTAACGTCCATTGACGTTTTTAAAACGTTTCCCAAAGAACCTGTGCTTTGCGGTTAATGCTAAGTTCCAACTTTGACCTTGCATGTATGTTTTAAAAACGTCCATTTTATACGAAGACGTACGGAACCTCAAAAAAAAAAACGTTTAGGAAACGTTCTGAAAACGTTATGTGTTTGCTGGGCAATTAGTCGTTTAAAAGATGATCTCCTCGCTCTCAATTTGTTACCTTTCTTCCAGATTTATGTCATCATTTTGACACAGTGCTGTGACAAGGCTCCAGAAAGTTGTACAGATGACTATGGTACACCAGATGATGCAGTTCAGTTCCACGTATAGGTGGTATGGCACTTGCAGAGTCAAGATTAATACAGCGCCCTCTACAGTGTTAGAGAATTTATGCATCAGTTTCGGTGGCTCGCTGCAGCTATTTTCATCACTGGTCTTGTGATAATCATGATCGGCAATCCAATACTAAAATGCGTTTAATGCTCCGCAGTCAGCTTTCGTAGACAAGAGACTGACAGTTTAACAGTCAGTGATAGTTACGGACTCTGAGACTGACAGACTGACAGTCAGTCAATCTTTGTTCTGTCAGAGATGAGAGATTACAAAAATATCCTCTTGAATTCTGGGAAGGAGCTTTCTCATCAAACTTCAATGATAATACAATAATCAGACGAACACAATGATAGAATTTCATCAACATCGCAGTCAGCTCGGACACTACCTGTCATGCAAAATAAAGACTGGAGATCGTTATCTCTCATTCTGCCGACCGACAAAATGTCTTGAAATCTAAGTCAGGCACTAATGATAAGAATACAAATTTGCCCTCTGCAAAGAGGGTCCCTTAGAAAACAACGATGACGTCCAAATGTGGAGCCACTGTTCTGAAGTCGGGATTGCCCACTTGGTCTCAAGTCAATTCTCAAGAATGCTAGCCATGACATTCTGCGATGACCGTCTTGCCGTTTTTTGCAATTACACTTATTTATGAGGATATGTGAACTTAACACCGATTACGATGCCATGATTTTGCCTTCTTCTATTTCTATGGCGATATTGTGCTTTGCTGACGTCGCTTCAGAGCTATGATGATTTCCTAAGTTGTTAGCTTCGTGAATAATTATGATTATACTGAGGAAACCTTTTCTTGCTCACCAGATAAATCGCTGGTATACCGTCACGTGGATGTTGTGGAAGATGCATCTTCTCCGAGGATTAGTGTTCCACAATATAGCTTCATGATGCTATAATGCTGTTACCCTCGTCATGGAGGAGAAGAAAATGATGTCGAGTTAAATTGCCTGTTAAAAAAGAAACGATCTTAATGGTTTTCTGAAACGTTCAAGTTAAACTCCTGCAGGCATACATACATACGTGATGAGACGAATAGTACATGTATCAAGGATGTGCAAGAGATTGGAGTTACAAAATTCCTTTTGAACCCATATTCGATGCCGCCACTCAAAAATCTTTGAATGCGTGCCAAACTAGACTTGCCTCACAGATAGAAAGACAATAGTTTCCTGTTTTATTGCATAGCCTTTAAGATGGCAATTACTTTTTTTTTTCCATCATTGCCTATTTTCATTTTTCGTTTCATCTATTTGTTTCCATATCCAAATAATACAATATAATAACTGCAAAGTAGCATAAACGATTTGTACAAAGTATAAACAATAATGTACGGTACAAAGGATGAGAGGGTACACAATTAATTGCAAAGACTAGGAGATGTGCGAATACAAATTGCGCAATTGCTGAAATAAATCTGACTTATTGATTTACAAAGAAATATAATCGAAGATTCTTTTACCTTCAGACGGTGCAGTGATCCTTAAAGACGAAAATCCAGTCCAATAATAATTTAGTCTGATAAAAAAGAGTAAAATCTTACAAGTCAAACAGTAAAAAATTGACTGAAATCGGATGAAAATAAGGAAGTTATGACATTTTGAAGTTTTGCTAATTTCTCCAAAACAGTTCTTGTACAGTGGATATGAATATGCAAATGAGTGAGCTAAGCATGTCATAACCTCACAATTTTTCATTGATCGTGTACAAAAAAAAAATGACGAAAATTCAATGCTTCTGTCATTGAAGTCTGAAACATAATGCTATTCCTGGTTGAATAACTTCAGAATAGTGATCAGTTAGATATACGAGGATTTGAGCCTCGAGCATAATTGCGTTTGAATAATAAACTGGAAATTTCAAAATTTCATGTACAAACTATAATTATGGCAAGTTGTGAGGGGATAACATGCTCACTTTGCGTTCTGCATACTCATATTGACCGTTCAAGAACTGCACTTTCCCGGAAAAAAATAGCGAAACTTCAAAATGTCATAACTTCCTTATTTTTCACCCGATTTCAGTCAAAATTTTACCGTTGAACTCGTAATATTTACTCTAACTAATATTTGGACTCGATTTCCCCTTTAACCTCTAGGATAGCTAACCTCGAGGATAAGGTCTATGGGGCGCCAAGTGTCGCACGGTTGATTTCGTCACGAAATCGACCGTATGCGACACGTGGCGCCCCACAGAACTTATCCTCGAGGTTGAGGATCACTGTCTGAACGTCACTATCATCACTTTTATTTCTTGGAATTAAGCGGAAAAGTGATAGAATTGGCTTTCCAGTAGGGTATATGTAGTTTCAAACACTTTCTCAATATACAGCTTTGCATGTTTCTTTGCACATGCAATTAATGGCTTTACAGGGACACACAAACACACACACACACACACACACACACACACACGATACACGAACTAGATTATTAACTTGCATAATTCACCACAAATTATTGTTTATACATGCATTTTTTTAATCCTCCAATACGAGTTTCATGGCGAAGGGGTTACCTTCAGTGCTCTGTCATCGAACAAAGATACGCTTTCGTGGCATTTTGTAAACACAGCAGTGTGAGAAAGACTGCATTACCTCACCTTGGCAGAATGTATAGTGTGGCAGCCAACATCACCTTTCCGTTTCATTCATATATGATTTCCACCAAATTCACACCTTTGTCATTTTCACTCGATGCCATATAAGGTCGGGTGATCTTCATCATTCCGATAGACGGACTATGAGATTAGCCCGATGGTGACAATCGTCTTTACTTTCTTGCTCTCTTACATACAAACTCTCTTAGTGATGTACGAATGCCTACACGTTAATGTTCACACCCTCATCAGACGACAAAAATAAAAGGAAGTTGCGATTCACGAGACTGGTCAATGACATTCCGTCTGATTTACAAACATTGCAAAAGCAAGCTTTTAACATGGAGATGGAGATGAAGATGGAGCGCGTTTCGTGAAATAAGCGACAACAATGATGTGAATGTGCCACCACACACATACCAAAGGGTTTATGTGGCGGAACAAACACCCGAGATATACTGCCGCGGTTTGGCACTGGAGACAGACGACAGCGTGCCCACAACCTGATACGATCCCAGCAGCACCGCCGGGAGACTTCGGGCTGGATTTACGACGCCGAATCGCCTGCTACTCGCGGATGATACTTAACGACCAACGCGGCCCGGAGTACGCAAACAGAAAGTGCTAAATTTTGAATTGCCGTGTCAGCTCTGTGACACATGTTTCATATCAGCAGAAAGTGTTGTGTGATTCAGCCGGCCGGGCATTTTTTTCTCCATTTTTTTGTTTGTTTGTTTTGAAAGGCGTCCCGATTTCATTAACATGATAAACGAGGTTAAGAAGTTAATATCGTGGATGTGAGAACACAACACTGCGTGCCACGCACACTCGTCTGTTAGCTATAATTGTGTCTTTGGGTCCAGAAACAAGAAACTAGTTTACAGCGTGAAGTACTCTCGGGGCGACCATCGGAGAGCTGCCCCAGATTATGGCGTGGTGCAGAAAGGATGCCAAAAATGTGTTACTTTATGAATATCAAGAGAATATCAATTGGGTGTGGACGAGAAAATAACCGGGCTTTGTTTTGAATGTCTCTAGAACTGCAGCATTATCAATTTCTCAGCGTTATGTTTTCACGTGAACTTATATGAAAAATAAAAATATTGAGACGTGGGACGTCGTTGACCCAGAGTAGTCCCTAAAACGGAATTTTCGTTCAAGCCCACAAATAGACAAACATTTCTTTCTCAGTGTACGCTATAATGTTCGTTTCCTTTATTTTCACCGCCACAAATCTTGCCTGTTTTTCCTGTCTTTACCTTCTATAGTATGTCCTCGTGTGAATTTGGGAGGTGGTGGGAAGGTCAAAGGTAGAGAGAGCTAAAAACGGTCTGTGTCGCTCCGTCAAACCTTGGTGTGGCGTCTTCATTCTAAACTGTCTCTGCTTCAAAACGTGCAAGTTCGTTTCCCGTATCATGTCATCTATCCCTTCCCTCCTCCCCCCCCCCCCCCTCTCTCTCTCTCTCTCTCTCTCTCTGTTTGTCTCCCTCTGTCTCTCTGACTGTTTGTATCTATTCGTCTACTCTCTTCCTCTCCGTTTTCTTCTCTCTTGATGATTCGCACACTTATACCACACAGTATCCTTGCACACTTATTTTGACAAATACATCATAGGCCTATTCCCATTTCGCTCAGTTGACATTTTTTTGTTCTTGTTTTTTTTTTCTTTTTGTTTTGACGAAGTCTTGATATTAGAAGCGCAAGTCATGAACACAATGTTTCAGTCGCCGTTCATGAACTCCTCCCCACCCCATCCCCTTTTGAAATCACAACCTCCGCTAAGTGCTAGTCCTTTAACGGGAGCTTGTAATCACAGCCTTTGAAAAGCGTTGACCTCAGTGAAGGGGTAATCATGACATTCTATACACGTATGACGAGATTGATTTACTAGAATATGCAAAGAAACATTCATTCGATCTTTTTTTTTAAGTACAGTTGAACCTCTCTTATCCGGCCTCCCTTTATCCGGATCTCTCTATTATACGGACGCAATCTCGCCGTGATTTTTTTTTTCCGGCAGGAAAGGGGGATTCCTAACTCCTTGAGAACTCCTACACAAACACACATGAATTACATATTACTTCCAACATGATTAACATACATTGCATCAAATTTCCTTCCAAATTGCTTACCTTCAGACATTTTAACATCCCCAAACATCCCCGAATGTAACAATGAAAAGGTTGCAGTATACACATTACTACATGTGGTACTACAATGGGTACAATGGGCTACATCAGTACATGTGTATGTATCTGTACATGTATAAAGCATTGAGTCTCCCGTATCCGGCCAAATCCCTTATCCAGATGAGCCCCGGTCCCGACTTGTCCGGATACGAGAGGTTCAACTGTAATCAGCAATATGTATTGCTATACCTGATTTCAACATCAATGTACTTTCATTGTTTGTATTTCTCCCTTTGTAGGATTTTTTTTTATTTCATTGAAGGGTCCGATGGTGTACATTAATTTCATTCAATATTTGATTATTTTTGCGTCGAGTTACAGGGATATGACGCCTGTCTTCAGCAACCAGGAGGTCATGGGTTCGAGTCCCACCCGAACATGTTGTGCCCATGATTTTTTTTTTCTTTTGAATGATGCCTTTACTCAAACTCCGAGTAATCGGTGAATATCTATGTCGATGAAGGAATATTCATCAATAAGTTGCACTGAAAACGGTGTGCCTATTGTTGCAGGACCCTGATGGGGAAAAAATCAATCACACACACACACACACACCCACTAACACACAAATACATGATTATAAAAGGCCTGTATAATGGGCTATTATACACGTATTATGATATATTATGAAGATTTTGATCGCAATACGAGTTAACTCCATTTTTGTTCATTTGAGAGATTTGCGATTAAAGCTTCTAAAAGAACAAAGAAAACGACAAAACAATTTGGGATATACTTTTTCATCGGAACATCAAGAATTTCCCCGTTGTGTAACAAGTAAGGTATCACTAGAAAGGCCGACTACGGTGCTCCATCTGGTGATTGGCTTCTTTAGGTTGTTTCAAAATGGCGCTTAAAGCGTTTTGCGATCAAATTCTTCATATTTGTATTATATCCAAATCCGTATCTATATTCCTCATCCCCAAACACTATCAATCCATCGGCTGTGCGTCCATCGTCACTGCCATAGTACAGACGGACCACCTCTGTCGTGCATCCTTCGATTCGTGAAAGCCGCACCGGATCGCCAGCTGGTCGGACACGGGCGCCGACCGGGGCCCTGATTGACGGGATTGCGAGTCGGGATCCCTGTCGAAGACCTGTCGGGATCAGCGCAAATCCGTCTAACGAGCGGGCGGCATTACCGCGGGATTTTGACAACGTAATTTCGGTGACCTAATCCGGAAAATAACCCATGTGGGTCAAGATTTTGAAAGTCGGCATTATGCATCTGGGGAGGGGAAGGGCGAGGTTTTGGGAACGCGGGGACCGTCAAGGCCGACAAAGTTCATGCTTCGACACAGTTCATCATGTACTCTGAAAACACTACACTCATTGTTCAATACCGATTATGGCAAGAGTTCTGTGTGTCAAAATAATGCTATAGTCAGCGATTCGATGAAAATGATCGATCCGTAATGGATCATTAGGATATTCTTCCATGAGCCGAACTTTTGAGCTGTTCTCCCGTAGGACATTTTCATCCAAATAAATGGCAGACGATTGCATTCAGAACAGCTCGCACACAGTCAATGGTTTTCATTTTAACTATCCAAGGATCACTTTTTATAATAACTTTGATATCTATAATAACATAGTTGATTTGAATTACAGTGACAAGGTTAAATTGGCATGTTTGAAGGATTATGGTAGAGCACCGGTAAACTGTCAGGCAACAAAAGCTGACATAATTAATGCAGACGGCACTCTACACATGCTCCCCAGATGTTTTTGTTCGTACACCAACATTTGTCATATCTGAGTGTGAGGGCCAAAAGTAGATACTTCTAAAGATGATTAGTAAATTGTACATGTATTGTGGTGGTATGATAAAACAACGAAGCACTGACGTAAACCCAAAGAGATTCTGATTATCCATAAACTTTGTACATTGTGTTTACCCGTCCCGTCAGGGTTCCATGATTCTGGAAATATCATTTTATGAGAGAAAGCTAGCTTTAGAAATTATGACTGCTAAAGATTTAACATAAGAACACGTTCTCACTCATGCCTCATTTTATCGAACAAAGCAATGATTGAATAAACTTGTCGAGACCATCTGAGAGGTAAATATTCACAATTTACTGGCACTTCGACCAATGTCTATCTTCTGCCTGCAAGTATGCAGACACAGAAAGTACACGAATACAGGACATCGAGGTCAACCAACAGACGAGTATAGATACCTCTAAATATATCACTTTGCAAATCTGTTGAATTTTCTGGCATGGGAGGCGGGGATTGGGGAGGGGGAGTACTTTAGGACAGCGAGCAGGTGTTGCAACAGGTGAGGAAGCCGATCGAACAAAATCGTGCACAGAATCAGAAAAAAAGTACAAGCCAATGGGTCTTAAAACTGCATCAAATTATACGTCACTGCACTGCTAAAGATTAAACAAGAACAACAACAAGAACAAGAACAACAACAACAACAACGATAACAATAATAACAAGTTTGGAGTTCCTAGCAAAATATTTTGGGAGCATGTCAACGTGTTCCAATTTTTTCGCCAATCTCCCGGTAGTCAGCTGCTACCCACTTCCCACGCTGGTATCATTTTTAAAAAAATCCGATCGCGCCGAGGAGTGATGGCGTGCCATAAGGACGTTGATGAAGACGTTCTGACAACGTACTGAATTCTTGTTCGTGCTGTTTTAACCCTTTCTGTGACTGTGAGTTAAATGAGAACAGATTTCATACACAAACCTACTGGCAAGAAATTAACGTGGCATGCAGAGGGTTAAAGGGTATTTTGTTTTCAAATTCAACCGTTCAACCGGTTTTTTTTTTCTTTTTTTTGGGGGGGGGGGCGATGTGAGTTGACGACTAAGAACTTCGACAGTATAAAATACTTTCAATCCTATGCGGTAATCCATCTCTCAATCCTATGCGGTAATCCATCTCTCAGTTATATAAGTAATGAGATGATAGGGAAAACACACTTAACTACTTCTATTACAGACGTACTCATACCTTCGAGAAGTTGGCTTACTCACTCACTCATTACACTTATACTTCTTGTTAATACGCCTAGGACACCGTATAGGTACCTCGGGACGAAAATCTATTAATGATTATTTAACTACAGATCACAAACAAGGGTCGCATGTAGTCAAACTTTCGCTCAACACAACTCTCCATTTCCAGAGTTGAATAAACTGATGAACTTCCCACGGTTGGGGAAAAAAAAAATCGAACGATTGTTTCTTGACGGAGTTCGCGCTTTTAAGAAGAGGAGGGGGATCAAGAGGATGTTTGAAGAAGAATACGAAGACTTATGTCTTTGGTTCACTGAATTCTAGGTAAAATCTTGCATAAATCATCTGGCTGCAACAACCACGGAGCCGCAAGTCGTTTTCAGGCGAAGCCAGGAGTGGAAAGGAAGAAGATGCGAAGGGGAAGGATGGGAGAGGCTTTGTAGAACGGGAGTACAGTGGGGTCCAAATAGGCGAGTTAAGAAGCCAGTTGCTTGCTACAGGGCCGGCGCAGTGTTTTCAAAAGTGTGGGGCCCACTTCCGGGTTTCATGAGCTAACAAGCAAAAAATAAAAAATAAAAATAAAAGGTCCTCAGCTCATTATCTCACCTCCCATTTTAGTGCCACTTAGGGTCCTACGTACTTCCGGGTTGAAAAAAAATGTGGGGGCCCAAAGTGATGACACCTTATGTATTCCTTTGTATGGTGCACAAAAAGTGTGGGGGCCCGAGCCCCCACGGCCCCCACTGCCCCCACGGCTGCGCCGCCCCTGTGCTAAAATAGTCATGATCGTGATCTCTTCGTACCATTGTAATCGTGTCTTGAGTGGTGTCTTGTCTATATCGTGTGTGAGCTGTTTGCATAGGGGGAGGGATAGAGTGACACTGATATTACATGCACTCCCACAAAATGTAGCCCTCGAAAGGCTTTAAAAAAATCAGAGTGAAATATATACACTGGTTTTCGTACAAACTGCAGTACATGTACCATCATAAATTTATGTCGAATTTGTCGCTGATCTACCTGAAAATGTTGGGTCTTTTATTCTAACCCCCACTTCAATGACGTATCATCGTAAGTGTACCGTAATATACATATATTGTATTTAGATTAAGAGGGAAAAGAATCCAAAATGACATTGTTCCACTTGTTATAGGCGGTAACCAGATTGATCGAAGCCAAAATGTACGATTCCTAGGCGTTATAGTCGATGAATATTTATCGTGGAAAGACCACGTCAGTTACGTCTGTACTAAAGTTTCTCGTAGTGTTGGTATCATATCCAAGTTACGTCTCTATTTACCAAAAGAAACCTTAATTACTCTGTATAATGCCATAGTTATGCCTCATTTAATGTACTGTAATGTAGCTTGGGGAAATACTTATAAGACTCATACAGATAAGTTGATTGTTCTTCAGAAAAAAGCTGTAAGGTATATTACAAATTCAAACTTTAGAAGTCCAAGTTTGCCATTGTTTATTCAACTTCATATTTTGCCATTTGAAAAATTAGTTATCTTGAGTTGCTTGATTTTTATGTTTAAGACACAAGGTGATCCGAAATCTTTCATGAAGGATGCGTTTGTGTTAAATTCTACCGTTCATGCTTATAATACGCGTAAAAGTAATCTCATTCATCAACCCTTTGCAAGAACTCAAACTGCCCAAAATTCATTTGTATATGTTTGTATTAGAGAATGGAATAATTTGCCATTGAGAATTAGGTCAGCCTCATCACTATCCAACTTTAAACGTACATGTCGCATTTATCTTGAGGGAAATTTGTAAAACAAGAATGATCAGGGAAGCTGAATTTAAAAGTATAGTAAAATAGAAAGTATCTTTCTGCAATTTCATGTAAATTATATGTATGTGCATGAGAGTTTTTGTGACACGTGTTTGTGTGATTGAATGTGTGTGTGTGCGCGTGTGTGTGTGTGTGTGTGCTTGTGTTGCATCTGTCCTATGTAAATATGTTACTATTATACTTCTTGTTAATATGTTTAAAACTTTAGTATGTTTTGCTTTGTTTCATATGTTTATCCGGGACCCCTTTTTTACAAGCTCTGCTTCTTTTGGGGTCCCAAACCATTCATTATTCTTAATGCTGTATCCTTTTGTAAAATGTCAAATGTTTAATGAATTGGTTAAATAAACTTGAACTTGAACTTGATGTAGGTTGGGTATGGTTTGCTGTCTGCGGTAACCAGATTTTGCGCCAAGTCTGTCTTGCGCTCTGTATTTTGAACAGCGCCATCTATGCTTCATAAAATTATTGCTCTATCGATGTGCTTATTATTAGAGGCCGAGAGCTGCACTTCCGTTCCCACACGTTGACTTACCGGTACATTAGGTGTTCTACATGTTGGGAACAACAAGTAGAAAGTATTGCCTGACATAGCAACAACTAAATGGGTTACAAGATGGATTTCAAGTGATGAAGTCCCTAGTACATTAGGTGTTGTCAAGAAGGCTAGATTATATTTGTACAATTGTACAACATGTACGTGTATAATGAAGTACAATTGTAGTACTGTACTATATCCCAAGGAAAAATAATCATAAATATGAATGCATTAGTAAAGCTGGCTTAATTGTTCTTATCATTTTTTCAACAGACCCGAGTATGCTGATACATTGTATGTTCATCCTGCACAATTATTGACTTCTTGTCACATTGCTGCAAATAATTGTGCATCTCTCGGATGTTTTCAACATACAGTGTTTTCAACATATACATGTAGTGCATTTTGCTCTGTAATACAGGGTGTCTCTAAAAAAAGTAAACCCAACTTCAACGGCAAATGTTCAGAAAACTATAAAATATTTACACATTATTTTTCCATGGTTACATAGTCCAATAAGTCCTCTGTCCAATGATACCACATAGGTTATGTAACTCTCATGCATGACTGAGCATGATTCAACTTAGTGAATGGGTGTGAAATCATCACTGTGGCAAGTTCCGTGATCAGCATACTTTCTCACATTGTACCAGATGGCTCTTTGTGTTGGAGGCTGCCTGTCGGGGAACTGCACCCGAAAAGCCTCTTGAACTTCCACGCAACTTCTTGTTTCCTGGTATCGAGTTACCAGGAATACTCTCTGCTCAATTGTCAACTGTACCATGTTTGGAAAGCATGTGAAGTGTGCCTGTGTCAGGAACAACCTTTGCTGACAAAAATTTAACTTCAAATATGCCCTGAATGCATGACAATAGCAAGAAATAACTTGCCACAGTGATGATTTCACACCCATTCACTAAGTTGAATCATGCTCAGTCATGCATGAGAGTTACATAACCTATGTGGTATCATTAGATAGAGGACTTATTGAACTATCGAACCATGAAAAAATAATGTGCAAATATTTTATAGTTTTCTGAAAATTTGCTGTTGAAGTTGGGTTTACTTTTTTTAGAGACACACTGTACATGTGGCAGATTTGCTAAATTTAATCTGTTGATAAGATTTCTCACTCTCACACACATTTATGCAACAGATCACTATGCACTTAAATGCATATGTACAACAAATTTCATCAGGGCATCATACACAAGTACAGATGAGAGTTGAAATACCATCTATCATTCATATAAATATCATATTTTATTTACAAATTATATTACATAATCATGCAATACAAGTACATGTACTCAGTGGCAGCCAAAAATCATACATTAAAGGTCATGTTTTTTCCCCCGGTTTTTTCCCAACAATCGATGCTGTCTCCACTCCTGGTATAGATCTATAAATCAATGCTTGATCAATCCTTCCATATCAAATAACAAATAATTTCATTCTGTGACTGCATTTCCTATACAAGCGAAAGAAAACTTGACAAAAGTCTTGCAAGAATGTAGACATTTTTGCAAGCTTTCAATAACCATGAATAGTTGCTTAGTGTAACTGAGTACATCACATTCATGAAATTACCCCTGAAAATAGTCACTAACAAATCATTACACTTGGACCAGGGAGGTGGAAAAGAACCTACCCCCCTGCTTGGACTTCACTGTAGCAACAACAATACTGTAAAAGTGGATATTTTCGTGCGACTAATTTTTTTGCACTTGGCCGGGTCAGAAGAGTTTCGCATGTTTTTAATTCAGCCGAATCAAGACATCACGCACAGGAACATATGGCAGGCAAAAATATTTGCGCACTTTTATTTTCGCGCTAGTTTCTGGTTGCGCGAAATGCACGAAAATTTCAACACTGCAAAAATTTCCTCTTTTACAGTAGCTACTAAAAAATGGAAGTTATGAGAAAAAAAAAATCATCGCAACGGGGACATTCATGACATCAGGGATGACAACAATAACGATGGCGGTCCGAACTCCACCAAATAAGGATGATTTCTCGCAAACGCTGTGACCGACAAGCATATGAAGATTGTCAATGTTATGTTAACCTCACACTTGCTTCTAGGGTTTTTCAAAAGAATCAGAAAAGAAGATACTTGTGTTCTGGGCAATCTCATGTCAGTAGAGGCTAACAGGACGCTAGGCAAGAATAATCTGAGATTTCTAATGCTGGTGTCACCACACATGACACATGATCAAATTGATGAGGTAATGTATCCAAACAAGTGTATGAAAAAGAAAAAAAGAACTTTTGCAACATAGTGTTTGGAGCAGTTGATGACAACTTTCTGTCATTCTTAGGCCAAAACACCCACATAACAGCAAAACATATCATTTACAAAAGTTTACAAAGTTGACAAAAATGACAAAAAGAATCACTATTTTAACATGAGGTCTGGGCCACATGGGTATTAAATACCAGTGTAGACAAAAAAAAAAAAAAAAAATACACCTATGATTCATCCAGCACAAAAAGTGCAGAAAGACAGTAAAAATTAAACTCACATCAATGGAAGGTATGAGCATCATTGAAATGGTGACCATGGAAAGGAGGTAAATATAAAATGAGAATTTGGCCAAATCACAGAGATTTGAATAAAGCTACCAATACATGTAGCGGCTGCTTGCAATGACATTGGTACTGCGTCTGCACTAGTTGGCAACGACGTCTTCCAGCCATCAAATCAGACTAATCAGACCAACTGATAAAGCATCCACGATCCGACGTGAAACCGTTCTTGGATTTAAAACAGTAAGTCCAGATGAATTGATTTCATTTTGTACCTTTATTGAACGTTACCTGGAAGAATCAGAACTTTAATACACCAATTGACTACGACAACCTGGCAAGGCATCCATACCAACCCTGGTCTATAGAACAACAACAAAGTAACTTCTATGCCTGGAAAATGTGCAAAGAGGGATTTGAGCACATCCTAGTTGCGACGGACAGTTCCACTAGACTAGCAAAGACAAATACTATCATCACATACTGACCGGAGTTATTGCATATAAGATTTTCAATAACTTTGTTCACACTTTGATTTCAAGTTCGGAATACTTAGACCATTGTTGCAAAGGCACAGCATGCGACAAAAGATTGCAAAGCATAGTAATATCACGGTTTGCACTGCAAAACTTACTGAAAGTATTGCACTGTATGCTAAAATGAAATAGATATTGCCGTCCAATATGGCATATCATTTAGGTCCCATCAAGTCTTGGGGTATAATGAAGGTGGGTGGGGGTAGCTTTCCAGAGTTTTTATGCCACAAGAGTACAAAGAAGATGTGATTTCACTCCAGTAGCCATGCTACCAATTCTCCGAAAGTATGTAACTTCAAATACACTTTGCCTCGGGAACACCTTTCGTTTTCTCGTCCACCATTTTTTGGTGTCACACTCACGTTTTGAAGCACAACCTTATTCACAAGTGCTTCATCCTTCCCTCAGTAACATTTCATAACTCTTGGTAGAAAAGTTCCTTGAAAGATATAATCCCTCCCCCGCCTAGTCAATATATTTGTGGCAGTATTCCAAGAATATGAGACAGCAAAGTTCGCAGCTGCCTCCCCTAGTAAGAATTATAGAAATTGACAGAAGCTATCCTACACATTCGGCAAGAAAAAAAAGGGTGAAGGCATCATTATATTGAACACAGGGGAGGCAAAATGGCAATGGCAAAAAGCTCTTCTTGCTATTGCTCATTTTTGTCTCCATCTGACCAACACAATACAAAACAAAACAGCCACACCCAGTGTGCGGCTGTTTCCTTATCAAGCCTTGGAAGGGAAGAGGCGTATGACGAAGATCATCCAGAGGAAGATGATGGTGACACATATGACGGGTCCCCAGACCCACCAGTTGCAGGATTTGTTGGCGTGGGCCTGTAACCGTTCACTCTCCGTCTTCAGCTTGCCGTAGTTGGACGCCGCCAATTTGTTGGATTCTTCCAATCTCTGCGGGGAAGTAACAAACAAACAAACCAGCCATGTAAGCCATTAGGTGCAATGTTAAGTCATAGACCTGTGTTTAAGAAGACACAAATAAAGACCTATTGTTGATAACTGTTTACACTTTCCACAATAACTACTCTGATAACATGCATATTTGCACTACCCCCCCCCCACCACAAAAAAAAAAACAAAAACACACACACACACACACACAAAATGAAAACAAAACAAAACAAAAACAAAAACAAAAGCAGAATATGCAAACACAGATATTTGTATTACTCTAGGTTGTACTAATAGAGAAGTTGACTAAGTTCATTATATTATTTTAAAAACACCAAAGAAAGACATAAAGAAATGCATGCTAAAAACCACCATTAAGGAAGTATGAAATGTTGGAATGGTTATCATGATCTCTGTTGGTTTTTCCTGGTTATTACATTATTCATGTCAGCTGTTCAATCATCAAATTCTAGGGAGCAGGAATTTTTAGACTGTACCTCACCAGGCTTACTAGCTGATATGTTAAAGGTTATGCTATACCGTACGTGAATAAAACTGAAGAACGATGCTCTGCAAAAAAAAATGGTTGCATGATTTCTAGTCACATCCTTTAACCCAAGTCAGGCCTCTCTGATCGTACCCTGTTGTCCTCCTGAATGATGCTGCTGGCTACCAAGGAGTTGTGTTTGAGGTTCCTCGTCAGGGACAGCATCTCGTCGGCCAACTTCTCCTGGACGTTGTTGTGATGCTGTAGGAAGGCATCCAGGTCATCTGTCACCTCCTCCTCACCTCCCCTGTTGGCGTCACAGAAAGAATTATTGATGTGACATCACTGCCTTGTCTAATTTGCATATGCGACCATCAAGCTCAAAACTCATTGAAAGTAGGCGAAAATGAATTTCTACTTTTCTACATAGTCTAAAACAGTAAGCTCTAGGCCATCCTCACCCATTCAAAAAGTGTTTGAAATATTAAAGAGAGAGCAATGAGGTGCAGTTTCACAGAAAAGGGAGAAAAGGGTATTTAAAGATTGAGGTCACTCAGGCGTGCTGTGCAGAAGGATCAATGAAAACATACATTTCCCAGTGAAAGCAGGACCTGACTGAAAAAATATGGTCCAGAAAAACTGCTCATACATCAGTTTTGTTTTAAGCCACCATATTTTGACAGTAAGTAGAGGAACGTTTTCTCTCCTGGGTAAGGCAAACTTAAAAATTTGATGTGGTCAACCCAAATTGTACATATCATGGTTCATTACAGAGAATTCAAATCTGCTACTTTTTGTAGGTTTTAAGTTGGGCGGTCACATATACACAAGAAATCTATGTCATTCTGTCAAGATAAACATGAAGGTTAAAATTTTCCACAAACTTTCCTATTTTTGCCCAATGGTAATGCATCAAGCAATTCCCTCCTTGTCAGATTTATTTCTTCTGGTCACAAAAGGTCAAACTAATCATGTACTGCTATTTCATGGTCAGTATGGAATACTTTTTTCTAATTTCTCAATACAGCAGTCAAGGTACATTCCTCAGAACGAGCAAGAATCACTTCACTGTCTTGATTTGACTGCTCTCTCTGGTTTTCAGAAACATCATCTCTCATAAACTTCCCTAATCGAGTGGCGTCAGCCTCACTCTGGCCTTCGCTCATCTGGCCCATACTCTTCAGCAAGATGCCTATTTATACATAAGCTGGACAGCAAAAGAAAGTACCCACTTCTGTCAAAGGCTGCTCACAGAAATTTACAATTTTTGTACATAGGCGTGTAAATGCCCCTTACTAATCACATGCACATAAGCAAGTGAATGTCTTCATAACAAAGAAGAACTTGACATGCACAGCATCTTGGTCACTGAATCAAAAGTCCCACACAAAAGCACTTTCCACCACAGACGGGTGAGATCTAGGGAACAGCCTCCTGTCAATCGGCAAACATTGATCCAAGCTCTGCAGGAGAATGGACAGAACTTTCCCGGGACTACGCCAGACAGCTTGTCCAGAGCATGCGTCAGAGATGCCTAGAATGTGTCCATGCACGAGGAGGACATACACATTATTGAACATCGATGTTTGTGACTGTTTTTTTTTTCGTCCTGTGACATTGATTTTTGCGTAAAACTTGTAAGGCTCACTATGTTACATTTTGTGACTTTTGATTCAGTGACCAAGA
Source organism: Diadema antillarum (assembly GCF_040938485.1). Taxonomy (NCBI): domain Eukaryota; kingdom Metazoa; phylum Echinodermata; class Echinoidea; order Diadematoida; family Diadematidae; genus Diadema; species Diadema antillarum. The sequence continues at coordinate 787,154 of NW_027271643.1, read as the reverse complement.
TGCTGTGCATGTCATTTTTTTTCTTTGTAATAAAGATAATCACTTGCTATTGGGTATGTCATTACTAATGGATATTGCAGCATACCTGTTTACAAAAATTGTTTATTTCTAGGGGCTGAATTTTTGTGTGCGGCCTTTGACAGAAGTGGTTATTTTCGTTTGCTGTCCAGTGTATGTATCTCAGGGATATGGAGACTGGGCATTTTCCTCTACCACTCCTCTCCTATGGAGCTCCCTTCCATCTTTTCTCCGTGAAATTGACAAACTGGATCACTTCAAAGTCTCACTCAAGACTCACATTTTTCACCAGGCATTCAACTGTTAACTCTCTTGGAGGAGTCTGCACCTTTGAATGTTTCTCCAACAGATATATGGGGCTATACAAATGCTGTGGATCATCATCATCATCATAAACTAAAACAAATACAGCCATCATTTCTGCCAGCTCATTAACACTGATTGAAAATTAAGCTTCATTCTTGAATATTCACCAAGTCTGGTGTACAGATGATTTTCACTGCATTTCACATAAAGGTGACTAGATATCATTGGAATAAAAGGTAAGAGGTAAGAAGTGAAAATATACAAACCTTCTCTTTCTCACTCCATTTGAATGAGGAATGCTGTCACCCTGTAAGAGTCAATAACCAAATAAAAGCTTAGGTGAAAACTCTTTCCATGCATACAGTATCAGAATATTATTAAACAAAGTGTCCCAGGAACTAGAGAGAAATAGTGAAATCATAAAATATGCTTACAAAAAGGAAAATTCTAATGTTTGAAATGACTACTGTTTTCTGATGAAATAAAAGCAAAGATGATCATTCAAAATTCAGAACCCTGGCAAACTGCAATGGGTGACAGTATAAATTCCATAGTGTTTGTTGGTAGAAAGGACAAATGACTATGAGATATCAATGTAAGCAAAGACCAAAACAAAGAAACAAAGAAACACACACATACACTTTAGTATTCAAAAGCTTCTCACTGCTTATATTGACTCTTCAAAGAAGAAAGCACAATGGCAAATGCATAGGCGGAGAAATGAGGTGAATATAATCAAAACATTCCCGTCCTGGAAAGAATAAGATTCAAGTTCTGAACAGAGGATACAACTAGATTTCTTTTGGCAGAATCTGACAAGTAATGGGTGGGAATGAACATGGCACAACTATCACAGAATTATAAGCTTCTTCTCCAAAAACTAGAGTAAACTAGTTTGATTCTGCAAACAGGACGACAGCTTCAGGAAGAATGCAAATAGGCTCTTCCAATCCATTGCCTTGTTAGTCACAAGTTATCAACTTTTGAGTAATATCCTGGAGTTGAGGTGGACTACAGAATGTCAGCGTCACTATCTACATGGTGCCATCCACTCAAGCAATGGTTTGGAAAACTTGATTGGATATCTTTGTCCTTATCAATGGCACATACACCATACATTTTGCAGGCATACATTGTAATTTTCAGCACCTAGGGACTTGCAAAATGCTCTTGCCAGTCCCTAGATTTAAAGGTGCATAGTCCCGGTAGTGTAGAGGGCGCTGCTGATGATACTGCCGATCACCGTCAGCATTGATACAAAGATTACCGAAGTTGAGCTGTCATCAAGATTAAAGTGCGTAGGTGTTGCTAAGTAACGTTGCCTTCGTTGTCTTCTCTGCGCATCACGCAGTCTGTAGTAATGCCAGGGTGCATGCTTATGTGCTTGTTATCATGACATCACAAAAGAGGTTTGCTAAAGCTGTCATCGCCCTCAGCCGAATCATGAGCCGAACTGTGATCGGACCACTGACTACAGTGAATCGGACTTCTTCGGACTCGAGGAAGTAGGCCAAAGCGTAAGCGCTAAAGAGGAGTTGATAGCGTAGGTCTCTATAGGAAACTTGCGCCGTGCGCCCGCGTACGCATTTGACTAAAACGCCGGGACCATGCACCTTTAAGATCCACAGTGACGGGCATGAATGCAAAGGAGCTGCTGATTATTGTGCATCATGGTTGTGTTGGTAATACTGACATGGATATTGCATTGCCATATCTGAGGCACATCCTTGGGGATGTGCAGTGAAGAGAATTTCATGAATACAAATGGACTTGAACATAAATAAATTTGAAAGACGGAAAACCACTGTGAAATATTTACATAGTATACACAGTACTTAGTATCAGCCCATTGAGGATGGACTGATTTTGCTACAACATGCATTTCCCATAGACACCTGCCCTAGTATACTCGGGACTCGTCCTCAACGGGTTAAAGTAAATGATATGTTTACCACATCTAAATAAAAGAAGAGAAGAAAGAGATAGTAGGAAGAAATATGAAATGCCTATTTAATCATTTGAAGAGGACACATGCAATGAGCAGCAATGAAGTAGCATTCCACATCTACTTACGTCGCCAAGCAACTCTTTCCTCATCTCATTGGCGTATCTGGAGGAGAGCTGTTGGTGTAGATCCTTGGACCTCGCCATGGATGGTGAGTTGGGGTGTTGGATGCCTGAGGTCCTGGCTGGGGCCAGTAGCTGGGTCTTCATTGCCTTCTCGCTGGCTGTTGGCTTGGAAATAGAGGGCACAAAAACACTTTATTTTTAAACCAGTATATGATACTAGTAATAAAGGAAATTTGTTATTACAGCTTTCTTCTTTTTTCATCTTTGTTTTGTTCTGTGTATGTGTGTAAAGAGTGTGTGTGTGTGTGTGTGTGTGTGCAGTGTGTATTGTTTTTATTGTGTTTTGGAAGGGTTAAATAACTTTGTTATTCAACACATGGTGTGAAGATTGCCTTCATTTCTCTGTGAAACCTAAAACTTTTTACATTCACACATAATTAATTGGTATGATCTGTCTTATCTTGGTAATAACGTGCATTACAGAAAAGCATTAACCTCGCCCTCAGCCGATTAGTTAATATCGCTCTACATTAATGTTTAAATCCTCCTTAAAGGGGAAATCCAGTCCAAAAATGAATTAGTTTGATAAAAAGAGTACAATATTACGAGTTTTCTTCTTTTTAAATTGTTAACCAAATGCTGCATTACACCCACTTTCCATTGTTGCTACCATGTATTACATAAACTGGTATTCTTCTATGACAGAAAAGGTTGTACATCTGAATGAATGTCTTGAACTGATATTAGATTTTAATAATAACTTACAACTGGCTCTCCCACATCACTGTGGCAGCATCTCAATGACATAGTGCGAACATATGAGTTTTCCTATCCTTTGTAAGGGAAGCATGTACAACCTGAAAAATCATGACTCTGAGGAAGGGCATGCCTTTTGGGTCTTTCGTGATTGTAGCATTACATTTTCGTACCATGCAAAAAAGTAAGTTCCTAGAAATTTGGGCTTTGATAAAAGAATAAACATTTGAGGCGAGGATTGTTTTCTTGTCCTAAATGCAAAGCTTGCTGTATTTAAGGAATCAAATATTTAATCAAATAACTCCACATTCCCTAAACAGTATTAAAGCAAACAAGAGATATAAATATATACACATATGCATACATAAAATGTAGCAAGATTTAATAAAACATGAATGACCTTACTTTTGCTTCATTTCTGTGGCAAATTAAATCATTTCTATTTGTATTGTGATTGAGACACACTCAGTATCGAATGGTGGACACAAATCATTGTTCACTTTTATTGCTAATTTCTGACCTGCATAACATCAAGCCATTTCTTACCAGCTTTTCCATTTGAATAACTTCCTTCAAGTAATCAACCTTCTTGCTGTAGTCTTGCATGATTTCTGCAGCTGATTTCCTATGTTGAAATATAATATAAACAAACAATATGAAATAATCAGTGTGCTACAAGCAAAATATTCTGTAGTAGTTTCATCAAGCAGTCATGAATATGTTGTGAGGAAATTTGTACGTGTACACTGTATCTCTGTGCACTAGTGTGTGTATGAATAATGTTATTCTTTGGAATGATCAATGTATGACCATAAAAAAAAGCAGACTGCAAGAAAAAAAGCTTTCGCAATAGCTTCACACTTAAAAATAAACAACTAATCAAAAAATATCCATGCAATGCATGTAATTAAATGCATTGATTAAAAAGCTCAAATAGTAAAGAACAAATACTGTGCATCACTATTCTATCATCACTCTCACAAGAATTTTTTTTTTCAGCTTGTTCATTATCTAACAAATCATTTGTGAGTAAGCAATCTGGATTTCACAAAATGTGTCTATCTACAAACCTATTTGTTTAACAAATACTTTACATAAATATATGTTCTGTTCCATTTTATCATCATTTCTACTGTATAGAACCTGTCATACCTGACACAATGTCAGCAAAATTAGTCAGATGAATCTCCACAGAAATGAAAAACAGACAAACAAATGTAGTTTCTACCATAACGGTCAAAATTAAGCAAGGGGAAAAAAGGTGTACTTATGCATGTCATTATTTTCCATCCAGGAAGAATGAAAAGGAAAGCTATTGAACAGCCAGTTAGTGTGCATCAAGTACACTGTACTGCATATGCCGAATATTTTGTGAGGCTTTTATTTTCACGAATTTCGTGGGTCGGGTGCTATTCGCAAATTTTAAAAACATGCGAAAATATTAACTCTGATCCCGACATGAATGTGACGTGCACGCATAGATTTCTGCATTCAGTCCTGTAATTCACAAGATTCAGTAATTTAGCCACTAGCGAAATTGTCTGCAAGTCACAATTCATGAAAAATTAGACTCGCTAAATACGTTACTTGTATATGGTGTACAACGTATACAGTGTAGTAAGGTATTTCAAACTCACGTGTTGGTCTTCTTCAGGTCCGCCAACTTGTCCTGAAGAGCACAGACATACTGCAGTTGGAGGGGAATTGAAATTGTTGCTTAAAAGAATAATGTGGCACACTAAGGACTTGTCTTTAAATATGACAACTGTGTAGCAGTGGCAAAATTATGATAACTACCCCATTGCCTGTGGGAGCCTCATATGGGCCCTGTGCAAAGTCTGTAAAGTTTACAGAATATTGTGGATAAAGGGTCGATAAACATACTCTCACATAGATTTGAAAGAAGCTTTACAGACAAAAAGGAAGAAAGATTTAGGAGCACAGGGTGACTGAATGTGTCAGCATAAATCTACAAATAAAACTACACTATAGAGAAAGAGCGTTACTCAAGCCAAATGCGATAAATGAAGGCCAAACTCTCAAACATCCTCTGGTGGAAAGAAATGAAGACAGTCGACAGGAAGGGAGGAATGTAGTAGATGACAAAAGAAAGTAGGTGACCTACAAGTAGAGCCCCCCCCCCCCCCCCCCCCCCCCAAATCAGGTGGTCATCTGTACTGCATGCATGCAGGTTCCCAATTTTTCAGGAAAGGGGCATATTTTAGGGGCTCAAGTTGGGGAATAAATTGCCAAAAATAGTTGAAATAGGGGGTCTTATGAGTATTTTCCCCCCAAATATCTTTAATTGGGGTAATTTTCAAATCCTTCCCAAATAAGCCTGATAGGTTTAATTTCAAACCCCCGAAAAATTCTGAAAGAGGGGTAGGTTCCTAGTGGGGTTTCTTGGATGTTGGCCTTTGTGCGGTCTCCTGAATGTGTTGGATAAGATATGTGCATGTTTTGTTGACCAAGGCAAAAGATCGGTCTGTATCTGGTCATCAGGGATATGTTCCGCGGAGACTGCGTCTGGCCTAGGAGAGTGATAATATCAATAACCAAGACTCCTCTGGACAGACGGATCTTTCTGTCTACATGTTTTGCAGCAAAGCATGGCGGGCTGCCCTCTTCACAGGATATTTCACCACATCCACGGCACATATGTCATGCTGCGCTTTGCTAGCTTCCCTTCTAAATGCCCATGACAGGAGGTCAAAATCCTAACCCCTTCCCATCCTTTACATATTAAGGGGGTATCTCTAAGAATCTGGAACAAGCAGGCCTCATTTTGATTAATGATTACATGTACTGGTAGGCCCTATCCATGTGTAGAACACCTATGGTTGCTAACGTTAGACAGAAGAAAGATCCATCTGTCCAGAGTCTTCTTTTATTTTTTTGACGTTATCGCTCTCCTCCAGAGTCCAGGGGATCCGTGAAGCCAGACGCAGTCTCCACGGAACATATCCCTGACGACCAGATACAGACCGATCTTTTGGTCAATATGGTTGCCTGCCTGACCGAGTGCAGGAGTGCAGTGGGTTGGGGGGGGGGGGGGGGCTCTTGGCCGGGGGCTCTAACTTGTTAGCTCTCCTTTTTGAGCAGACAAGTTGTCCTAGGTACATGGTACATGTCAATTATCATTCCAAAATACAGAATCAGCTTCTGAACTTAAAATTTCTTATAAGGGCTTGATTCTAGCGGCGATGTAGCAGCAGTTCTCGAGCAGACTGGCGTACGTTTTATCAATACCTTGCAGAGCAGAGTGGGGGTGGATCCGGGGATTTCGAGAAAAGAGAGATCTGCAGTCTGCAACAACACGGGCTCCTACGCGACACTGCAGGGGATACAGTGGGGCAACTGCCGCAGAGATGGTCGATCGCCGCCTGTGTAGGCCCCTTGCAGTGATGTGTAGACCTACGCACTACCCTTCTAAAAGTCAGTTGTGCAAGCAGGCCGTTTGGAAAGAATGAATGAAGATTCCCACTGGGGGATCTTACCTTCTCTAGTCGCCAGTCTCCAGGCCTGTTTTGAGCAGCCATCTCCTCGCATCTTGCAAGGAGACGCTGAAAATTCACTTCTTCTCGTGACGTTGGCATGTTCCAGGAGGACTCGACTCTGATGCAACGAAGGAGCCCGTGCTTGGCGAGTATTGTACACGTAGCTTTATAGCTAGCTAGCTAGCTAGCTAGCTTCCAAGGAACTCGACTTCTCGGATCTACCTCCCTCTACGTTGGCAGGAGCCCCTTCATACCTGTACACCACCGAAAGTTCGGTGCTGTACACACGTACCGTACGTACATATGTACATACGCACGTGCACCGCAACTGCATGCAGTCAGTGTTCACCGGTGGCCAATGGTGGTATGGTGAAATGGTGTGTAAAACGTGAAAGGAAATGGGAGCGTAGATCTGTTGACACAGTCAGTTTGGGTCTTCGGTATGTAATAATTATGTTATTATGTTATTTTTGGGCCATTGTAGGTGTACTTCTGGGTCTTGCAAGGGTGAAGACGTTTATAAGCAGTGATCAGGCAGTTTAGACCTCTGCTGCTGCTGCACTTCTCCCGTACAGTCCCAAACGTATGATTTTACGATGTAAATGTGTTACTGTTTATTGATTATATAGACCTCTAGACTATCTAGCTTAGACCCGGCCGGCCTAGCTAGAGTTATAGTTAGACAATCTAGTAAATTATTCACCTGGCAAGAGTCTCTTTGCAATTGCATTGTTTGTGTTCATTAGCCCATGTTAGCTGGATGATATTGTGTTAATTTTCTGTGCATATCACAGGGTCGGCTAAAACAGTTGCAAGACAATTGGCAAGATTTTGTTGAACCGGGTGCGGGTTGAGTTTTTCTAACGTTAGATTTAAAATTTAGATAAATTTACAGTCTAACGTTAGACGTGCATTCTACAGCTCTAGGTCAAATAAATTTGTTTGAAAGAAGAGAGTCTCTGGTGGAAAGTGAGTGTAGGGACTTGTACTAGGGGCCTAGCCTAGTACCGGTAGTACTAATACTACTAGTATGGTAGGTGTCCAACCTACCGACCGGGTCCATAACGACCGGCCGCGCATTATAATGGCATTGCGCGTACAGAAAGAAAATGTACACATGGGACTACGCGCAACGGTGTTCGATTATTCACTTGGCTACGCTACCGAGTAAAATGTGGCGAAAACAACTAAGTATTCCCTCTAAATTACCGAAATTTAGCAAAATCGAATAAGGTTTATCGTGTAACTAACGTTACATATTTTATAACTAGGCCTACCTTTGCTGACTCGTTGTTAGATGTAGAGTATCCTTCCGTAATAAATTTGACGATTTTGACCGCAAAATTGTCACCGCCGCTTGTACGATCGAGCACACACGTTACACATACACATGACATAAACATTTTGTCGCCCGCTACGACCGTACGAGTTGATGCAGAAACGAGAAATGAATGTGAAAAAACAAACCGACTCATCTAATTTATTTCAATTACGATGAAAAGTTTCCTTATGAAAATCAATTCAAATTCATCAAACGGTCCTTCAAAAGTAATATCGAAGGATTCAAAATATATTCAAATATTATTGGGAAAAAAATGACGGCTAGAAAAAAACAGCGGCCTGTCGAAAAAACGCATTTAAGTGCCCTTTATACGTATTCTCAGGGTGGTCGGTGGAAATGAGCAGGGCAACTGAGTGCGGAAAAAATGACACCCCACGCGTTCGAAGCCGCCATCTAAGAGCGCGTACCTCAGATCGCATTTTCAGTACGCGCTTGTGAGTCCGGAGTATTTTCTCCACACGTGAGTAAAATTTCAGGCCAATTGTGAGATTTTTCACGTTTCTATTGATAGAAAAACGTTAGGTGTCCGGTATTATGGACACCCAACCATACTAGTACTACTACTTAGTTAAAGTACGGGTAGGATCGACAGACACAGTATGCACCTCTACTCTAGTGCAGTCTTCAATCAAAATGTAAAACATCTCTCCTGCCCTGCACATACACGACCATAGATCTACTACCACATACTACCTATAGATGTCTGTAGTCGAACAACATTGGTCGAGTACAGCCAACAGTTAATTCTGAGTAGAAAAATATACTGACAGAACCGTAACAGAAACAGTCAGTTTGTATACTATAATGTAGCAGGGTCTATTAACACAGACGGATTGGGTCTATGACCATGATGACTATGACGTCTAACCATTTTAATAGAGGTTCCACTAGCACTGAGTAGACTTTTTCTAACTGTTGGTATTAACTCTCTATTTTTCTAACTATTAATTCTGAAGTGAATTGGAAATTAGAGAAAATCCTGGCAATCGTGCACTTAGAGGGCTATAGATATTTAATGGAATTTGTACCTCAATCAGTGTATACCAAAGTGGTATCCCATGAATTGAATTTCCTCACACTGAGCAGCTGGTGAGCTGTTATTGATGTATGGAACACCATTTTACAAGTAAAGTCGCTAAAGCCCACCTCACGCTGCAATTTCGACTAGTGATAATTTGCAGCTTGCAGTGCGTTTGAGCGATATCACCGTTGCTCTCAATTGCAAGATGTTCAAAAATTGCAGCCTGTTGTATCGCAAGAAATCACAGTGTGAGGCAGGCATTAGAGCCAAAATGATGCATCCCAACCACTTCTGCATCTTTGCCACTGTCCTGATCTCACATACATTTGTAATTCGATACAGTTAGTGTGAAAATTGCTTGTGATTTTCTACTAAATTCAATTTTTGTTCCTTCTCCATGCCATATGCAGGTAATGATTAAATCAACTTCATGTGTTTCTTTCTGCAGTTGCTGTGGTAAATGCTGTTCCACTCACAACCTGTCGGATGAAATAAATTTGAGTCATTCCACCAGAATCCGGAGGTTCAACCTAACGGTTTTTCATCTCATGAAGACCCATGGCTTCACATCAAATGAGGATTTTCATGACGAAATGTCACGTCAGCAGGTGGAAATCATTTCTGAATGCAGGTTTTGGGCACCGTCATATCAGAAGAATTGCAGGTTGCGTAAATCAGTGTGCCCCCAAAGAATCAAAGCTTGAAGGCCTTACACCAGGATATACACCACTGAGAAATCACTGGACACGCACTCCGCGCACCATAATCCAGGGGTCTGCAGTCAGAGGTCAAACATCTAGCGCACACTCTTTAGCCGATATTCCAGCCAAGAATGGTTTATTCCATATTGATATACCATTACAGCCCTCAAATGGACAACCCAGTGGCAGAGAGGCTCAGCAATTACGACAGCCCAAGATTCCGGGGAGCAAGGAGGTGTCATACAATTACAATAAGATAATGTTGACTGCCAGTGCTTATCTTCTCAGAGAACGAGCAAAGCTGATCGCGGAGCCGAGGACAGAATTGGAGTCATTTCATTCAAAGCACACACCAAGATTATTCTATCTGGAGAGAGAGGAATATCAGCACATGGCGTCATGCTTGCCAAGGAATGAGACTGAAGTAGTCACAACTTGTGATAGCTTATCTGGAGAGGAATTCTTGGACAGGATTGGGACCGACAAAAACAGTTATTTTCCCGTGCCTTATTTCATCGATGGTATTCAATCCCTGGCGCAGAGATCTGACGAAGCCTTAATCAGTCTTAACAACGATGCCCGATTTCTCAGGCTCTGCACCATTATCCGAGTGGTCTGCCCCAAGATGTCACATGAGGAGCTTGTTTTAGTGCTGATGTTTCTTGCGCGCGTGCAAGTGCGAACGAGGGTGGAAGCTCTGCCAGCGCTCTATGAAGAGTGCCGCAAGAGAACAGAGAGCTTGACTCTCAGGCAACAATTGCTGCTTGTGGATGCCTGGAGAATGATAGGACTCCCAGTACCCAGGTTCAGCTCAGAGGTCTTTGCCAGGTGTGAGAGACATGTTCCTGATATGAACACACCGGAGCTGGTGCAGTTGATATACTTAATAGGAGAGAACAGAGGGGCACCCAAGAATGTTGAAAAGAAGTCGGTGCACATGCTTTCAGATCACCTCAGCTCCATGACCCTGACTGAAGTGGGAGCAGTGTGCACGGGACTATTCAAGTCCAACACCTCACCTTCAACTGAAGACATGATGATGCAGATATCAGACCTGGTGTGCAGCAGCGACATCCAGAATGTCCACAGCTTCTTTGTCGTTGGGATCCTCAAGCACTTCCGGCGCCAGTACTACGGCTACCAGCACTTCTTCCAATATGTGGCCAACGCGGTGACGCCTCTCCTCAAGTGGTACCCTGTTATGTCGTGCATGCAGATCCTTTTGACCTATGCCACCATGCACATCTGTCACGCCCAGCTGTGCAATGAGATCGCCGAGCAGATCATCCAGAAGGCTGACCAGTGGCGCTCCAAGGACACCACCAAGGTCCTCTGGTCGTACGGCACGCTCCAGTTCCTCCCGGAGTCGCCGCAGTTCTTGCCAACTGTGCTCGGTCAGCACCTCAGACAGCACGACGACATGCAGGAGTACCCGATGAATTTGGTGTCCAGTCTGCTCTCCCTAGCCTACCTCCAGCTTTACCCCTGGGAACTGATTGACAGACTCTACAGCAAGGAGTTCATGGACACTGTCATAGGTTTGTATTGAAATAAGTCTTCTGTGCCTTTAGCACCATCGAAGAGTCTGTGGCATCAGCTTTTTGCACTTTTTAAAGGTGCATAGTACCATTCCTCATTTGTAAGCAACATGTTTTCATATGCATATGGCCATTAGGAGATTGCAAAGACAAGCTCAAACTACTTTCCCTTCCGGTATATGGATGAAAATACATCCTTTTCAATGATTTGTAGAGTTCCTGTCAGTCATCTCAAGATTAACAATTTTGAGTTTTTATCAGTTTATTATTGGAAAATTGAGCAAAGAAAATGGGATTTCATCGGGATACGAACGCGAGACCTCCGGATTGGTAGCCCAGTGCTCTACCGACTGAGCTATAGAAAGCCCTAGTTCAGTGTTCGTCCCAGAAACCCTAAATTCTCAATGCTCGGATGGTCAGAAGCTATAGCAGTGCGCTTTGTGTGTGACACACACGCACGCACTTAAACCTGGCAAAAACCCGCAGGATAATTTAACTTGGGGATAAATGCGAGGGATCACCGAAGTGATGCAGCTTTTGAATATGTAGCAAATGTAAACAAAGAAAAACTGCTTTTTTATCAGTTTGTGACATGATTATGTAGTGAACCATTCTTATTTCCTGTGAAAACATCCTCTTGGGTACAACTCCATTCTAGTCCATCACTTCAAATATTTCTGTATTACTGGCTAGCAGAATATCAGCTCAATATAATATACACGCCACCTGTGTGAAACTGTGTTCGAAATTATCCAGTCATATTTGCCATAATGTACTAAAAATATCCTACGGTACTGTGTACAACCCACTGTGGGTATTACAGATGCACATGGTGGAATCATGTGGATATGTGCATATTGACTTCAGCGTGCATCTTATTGTGGTCATTTGCTACTCTGTCTTGTCTGTAGAATACATGGACAAATCTAGGGTGGACCTTCGGAGGGACATGCTGCTGCTGGACAGATCACTTGAGATTGAGTGCCCAGAGTATGATGGGAACCGCCTGGATGAGGTACAACGGCCTATACTCGAAAAAACCTTATAAATGTTCTACATCCCTTTTGCAAACATCACAAAATTTTGCTTGGAGAATAGAACCCCCAACATCGTGTATGAAATCTTACAGTTATAAACTTCAGAGTTTTAAAAAAAAAAGGAATGAAAGACTAACCCCATGTCTTTCAAGAATAACTGTTGGAATGTTTTTGGGGTCCAAATAAATTCACTGGAAATTTTAGGTATTTCCCTTTCAATCATAAAAGAAGTTTTCAGCTTTATTGTCCCCGCCGAACGAGTTCGAGCAGGGGACTATGAAACGGGCTCCGTACGTGTGTGTGTCCGTCCGTCCGTCCGTGTGTCCGTGCTAACGAGAGTATGCTTGTGTGGCTAGGAGAACAATAGTGCACAATAGATGGCCTTTATTCCGTCAGGCTTGTGTGGCTAAAATTTTTGCTTGTGTGTCTATTTTAACAAAAGGGAGAACAAAGGGGTAGACACACAAGTATATCACCGTGGGGTCGTCCGTCCGTGTGTCCGTCCGTGTGTCCGTGTGTGCGTCCGTGTGTGATCAAAATCTTCAATTTGCTACTTCTCTGTCATTTATGAGCCAATTTTGATTCTGTTTGCTTTATATGATAGCACTACATGGGAGCTTTGAAACTTCTACACAGAATTTCAGTCGTGACCTTTGACCTTGACCTTTGACCTATATTGTACATTTTGCTACAAAATGCTACTCCTTCGCCATTTCTAACCCGATTTCGATTCCGTTTGCTTTATATGATGGCACTAGGTGAGGGCTTCAAAACTTCTACACAGAATTTTGACCTTTGACTTCTTTGACCTTTGACCTTGATTTTTGACCTATATTGTACATTTTGCTACAAAATGCTACTCCTTCGCCATTTCTAACCCGATTTCGATTCCGTTTGCTTTATGTGATGGCACTAGGTGAGGGCTTCAAAACTCCTACACAGAATTTTGACCTTTGCCTTCTTTGACCTTTGACCTTGATTTTTGACCTATATTGTACATTTTGCTACAAAATGCTACTCCTTCGCCATTTCTAACCCGATTTCGATTCCGTTTGCTTTATGTGATGGCACTAGGTGAGGGCTTCAAAACTTCTACACAGAATTTTGACCTTTGCCTTCTTTGACCTTTGACCTTGATTTTTGACCTATATTGTACATTTTGCTACAAAATGCTACTCCTTCGCCATTTCTAACCTGATTTCGATTCTGTTTGCTTTATGTGATGGCACTAGGTGAGGGCTTCAAAACTTCTACACAGAATTTTGACCTTTGCCTTCTTTGACCTTTGACCTTGATTTTTGACCTATATTGTACATTTTGCTACAAAATGCTACTCCTTCGCCATTTCTAACCCGATTTCGATTCCGTTTGCTTTATGTGATGGCACTAGGTGAGGGCTTCAAAACTTCTACACAGAATTTTGACCTTTGCCTTCTTTGACCTTTGACCTTGATTTTTTACCTATATTGTACATTTTGCTACAAAATGCTACTCCTTCGCCATTTCTAACCCGATTTCAATTCCGTTTGCTTTATGTGATGGCACTAGGTGAGGGCTTCAAAACTTCTACACAGAATTTTGACCTTTGCCTTCTTTGACCTTTGACCTTGATTTTTGACCTGTATTGTACATTGGCTACAAAATGCTACTCCTTCGCCATTTCTAACCCGATTTCGATTCCGTTTACTTTATGTGATGGCACTAGGTGAGGGCTTCAAAACTTCTACACAGAATTTTGACCTTTGCCTTCTTTGACCTTTGACCTTGATTTTTGACCTGTATTGTACATTGGCTATAAAATGCTACTCCTTCGCCATTTCTAACTCGATTTCAATTCCGTTTGCTTTATGTGATGGCACTAGGTGAGGGCTTCAAAACTTTTACACAGAATTTTGACCTTTGACTTCTTTGACCTTTGACCTTGATTTTTTACCTATATTGCACATTTTGCTACAAAATGCTACTTCCGGCGGGGACATATATTACGCACCGCGTAATTTCTACTTTTCCTTGTTATTCAGAGGAATGGTCAGAAATACCTACCTCTACAATATACTGTACCAGCTTATGAAAGGAATCTAATTTCAGGGTTGCCAAAGGGACACACAAACTTTATTGAACTTGTGAAGGGTGTAGGGCAACTACCCCCTGGGCAATTACCCCGGACCCTTCCCCTGGCCCTAATCCTAATCCTAATCCTGAACCTAATCCTAACCCTAACCCAAACTCCTAACCCTAAACCTAACCCTAAACCTAATCTTTACTCTAATCTTACCACTAACCAGTGTATTTAGCTGGGGGGTAATTGCCCGGATACGCTTGTGAAGAATATACTTCGGAATTCTATGTCCGATTCTTTCCCCATCTACCTACCCCCACCCTTCCTTTCTGAACCCGACTTAAGCTTGATAGCCCAAGTCGTGTTCTCGGATTTCAAACTAGCTTCTAAATGCAGTATACATGTTGAAGTTTCGTTGCTGTTGTATTTTGTCTTTCCCTAGTTTCACACATTGCGCCTTAACAGGAAGATTCAGATTTGTAGCAGAGAATATGCAATGTGTGATTTTTTTGCTCCGTTTCAAGTTTGTCAGAATGGGTGCATCTTCAATCTGTATATTGTATGAAAGCATTGATGTCTCATGTCAATGTCTCAAATTTGATCAAGTTTAGTAGAACATTGCAACATTTTAGTCTTATGAGCGGTTGGTTTTTCTGAATTTCTTGCTCCCAAAGCCCACATAAACAGCCACATTCATGAAACAGAGACTTTGGTTTGACTTGTGTTTTAAAGTTAAAATTCTTCTTTTCTCCTTCTACCACTTCTCTTACCCTCTTTTCTTCCTTTTTCTTCCCCCTCTCTCTGGAGTCTTACCTCCTCTTCTTTCTAACTCAGTTCTCCAGTCAAGAGAGGAATTATTGCTTTCAGTACACAACATAATGGTGTTAATGTTTTTATACAGTAAATTTTGTGATGTTTCTATTCTCACAAATTTTGCAAGTGGATTGATGTTCGTGAAATCATCATCTTGTGAATATATTGCCAAATGTAACACAAATACATTGCATGTCATCTCATTCTGTCACTGTTAATCTTGATCACGAATCAAACTACTCGGAATTTTGTCTTACACGTCTTAATCATTAAGATATACTTGCAAAATAGTTTTACAGTAATTTCATATGGTTCAAGGCATTTTTGTGCTATGTGAATGCAGTTTTCTTTTCCTTTTGTTGCCTGTATTAGTCCCTCTTGCTTAGATCGGACATCTCATCTGAAATCGTTCCCAGTATTGGTCAGCAGCTGACCAACAGGTCAGAGGTGCGCTTCATAGCAGGACTGGTCAGGGCTGCTGTCGGCACAAAGGAGCACTACCGGATTCACTCCATTCTACCTCATTTCAATACCCTAGGTAAGAATATCGGTATGGTAATCAAACAAATGCATATTTCAGTGTTGGACAATATCACAAAAGAATGTGTTTCAAGGGATTTTTTCAAGATCAGTGCAATATTTGATATTCATGCCAAATAAAATACTGGCATTAGAATGATTTAGCTGCTTTCTTTTTTAACCTTTTTCCTACCCCCAGATATTGAAGTCCGTCTTGACGAGAAAAACAGACCCATCTTGTTCAACACGCCATCTCTGCGGTTTGGTGGCAACTCTAGGGAGGATCTTTCCCAGTTTCCGAACACCAGGACCAAAGCCAACGGTCAGAAGGGCAAGAACGCTGTGTCACTTTCATCCAATCTCATAGCAGATCTCACTCAACAGGGTACAGTGCACTGCGCTGCTGCTCCTCGTTCTCTGAACATTGCGCAGGGAACAAACCCAAAGGAGCTCGGGAAGGGCGGAGCAAAGAATGGACAGCGTGACGGACTGAGGAAGGGCTACCTGACGAATATCGAGAGAATCCTTCAGAAACCAGTGGCTGCACCAACATCGAGTGGAGAAAAATGGTAGGCACTTGGGGACTACCGTGGCTCTTAATTCATTCTCTCATCATGAAATGTCATAAATTGGTAGAAGGAGGTATACATTTTCAGTCACCGTTGTATGCAAAATTCTGTTACTTAAATCATGTTTACTTCTCATTCTTTGAGTATAGGCATAATGAACAATCTAGTGCATAATGAGCTAAATTTATGAAAAGAAGTAGTTCTGAAACACAAGACGCATTTCCAAGGTACTCACTTTAAATGTGACCATAATAAAGATATTGCAAGATAAAATGTAACAATGAAATTTCATATTTAAGATGGAAAAATTGGGGTGATGATATTATCCCAGATAAATGATCAAAACTACGACATAAACTCAGCAATAGGCAATGGGTGTTGAAGAAGATCGAAGCCCTCTAAATGAGTACAGTGTATGTACACATTTATTAATTCAACTATCTGTATATATTATACAGTGTATATGATTTTGACTGTCCCTCATCATTGAGACTACATAAAAGAAGTTTGTCCGTCGAAGATAGAAGGCTTTGATAACAATTACGATGATTACTGACCCACAATTCGTCCTCCTCTCAGGCTAGCAATCGTGGTGTGGGCCAGAAATCACAGCCATTACGGGGGCTCCAAGCTACTCGGGCAGCACGCCATGAAGAGACGACAGCTTGAATTGCTTGGTTACCATGTCATTGATGTGAGTGTCATGAAAAATAATATTATGTGTATGTGTGTAGTCAGTGATTATTCATGGGTACTATTGAAAGTCATTAAACAGTTCAGAAAATCTCCCATAAGAGGAGTTTATTAGTGTGACTGCTGATGGGGGGAGGGGGGAGGGGGGAGGGGGAGGGGGGAGGGGGAGGGGGGAGGGGGAGGGGGGAGGGGGGAGAAACAATATGAATGCTTTATTGCCATTGTTTTGCCAGTTGATGTGTATCTGCAAGAGTGCTTAGTGGAATATAGCAGTACAGATGTCATCGTCTCAGTGTTGGATAGGTACCGGTAAACGTCCTGCATATCATGAATGAGACTTCGGCAGCAGCCCCGACATATGCACTTGTTATTTGAATTTTCAGCTGTAGTAGAATTTAAAAACATTGTAAAATGCAAAACTATTGTAAATTGTATAAAGAAGACAAAGCCTATTCAAATTCATGAAATTTTTCCGTCGAGTTGTTTTTATTGCAAATGATTAACAAATTGCCCTACTTACGTAAATATATAAGCACTGAATTTATTAGTGTTTGAGTAGTGGCCATGGCAAAGGAAGTCATGGGCATACATACTCGGTACATAATTGTTTAATCAGTTGCAGTAAAGACAGAGCCTATCTTTGTTTTACATGGCTTACAGCATTTCTCCATACATTTTTTTTTTTTTTGGGGGGGGGGGTGGTGGTGAAATAGGTAGTTTTACCATTTAGTAATACACTGTACATCTTTCACAGCTCTCAAGCAAATATTCTTCATCTAATATGACTTTCGAAAGATTTATGGGACTCAAGTACTGCAATAAAGCACCAGATGTGATTTTTTTTTTTTTTTTTTTTGGGGGGGGGGGGGGAGGGGTGGACAGGCAACTTGATAGTTGCTCTACATTCTGTCTTAATTGCAATGAACTGAAGATGTTCTTTGTGTTGAATATGCACACTACTACTGTGTATTTTCTCATTTCAGGTATCATTTCGAGAGTGGTCGACGCTCTTCAAGAGCAGGGATCAGCCGTCCAATGTGAAGTTCATGAGGAACAAGATTTTCAACAACTCTTCCAAATTATGATATCATATTCTTCATTCTTGGTAGTGTCTGTACTGTGTGCAATAGTGTGTCATGCAAAAAGCCAGCTATTGTTTAAGTGTGACTTGAGGTCATAAATGACAAATTTAGTAGATGAGTATCCTCCTTTGGCTCTTTGTTTATTTGAAGTGAAAAATCCACTCCAATCTTGAAGCTGACTGGAGAAAAGAGTGAAGTAAAAATATAAGAGATAAACATGACTTTCAAAAGTTTCACAATTTTTTGAGAAACAGAGATATTGGTCGAGACCACATACCACAAGGATGGCACAGGCATTAGTCTTTGCCTCACCAGTCTTTACTATCATTTTTTGTTTGTTTCTTCTTGTTGTTCTTTTTAAGTGAATTCAAGAATGCTAAATTATATACTTCTCATCTGTTATCATCGCCTGCCTTGCAGAAGGGCCCTTGCATGAAATTTTACCTCAAAATCAAATTTTTTGACAGTGACATACTTGTATCAAGTCTGACAAGAGTTTTAAAGCTCTTTCATATGGTGTGATCACAATTTTTTTTTGTGATTTTTTTTAGCCTGCAAGTCTCAGGGCCCTTCTGCCGGGCAGGCGACAACAGTAGATAGAAGTGTAAGGATTTTGCAGTGATGAATATGTGAAGGCAAAAGAGGAGGGTATACTTGCTGAATTATTGGCATAAGAGTGATCATTAGATACATTCTATTTATATCCAAACCAGTCAGGGTGATCACATAGGAACGGAGTCTAATTTGCCTTGTATACCACGAGTCCCAAGTACTGAGGCAGGTGTCTACGGAAAATGCATGTTGTAGCAAAACCAGTCTGTCCTCAACGGGTTAACACTAATTTTTGCAAAATTATGTTGAACTTCAATATTAAGAAATCTTAACTGTGTTTTTCATTCAGTTTTCATGAAACATCTGCTGATGTATTTTTCTTGACTCTTCTCATAACAGAAATGTTGAACACACAGTGAAGTTGCTCTCAAAAACATATGCCTGTCATTTGTCATCATGAGACATGCCTGTAGTCAATGTGGGGGCCAATGTGCAAAGAAGAGATATGAGTAGTGAATGATCATTCTTTATAATAGCCAACTATTAGGGTTACAGCCCTCTACCAAGGTACATACACGTACCTATGCTGTACACAGACGTGACACATGTTTATGTTTATAAAGTGTAATAATGTCCAGATTTTCCCTCTTTGTTCAAAACATGACATATACAATTGTAAGTCAAGGTAATTTAAGCGGCAATTTTCAACATTGGTGCTCATATTTCTGTTGGAATTTAACTCTATACACAAGGTGAGGTACACAAAAGTAGAACTTTAGATACAAGGCTGTTCCCTTTGTACCGGTAACTTTGTCCTCCAAGGGTGTGCAGTATCTGCTCTATTGCTCAAAACCACCAAATTTGCAACTTCAGTATCTTTTCCATTACAATTTGAATGTGCTGAATTTACCTTTCGGGACCAACAAAATGAAACCCAGCGGCATTGAGTGAAGAGGATCCACATTTAATACTCAGCTGTGGTGAGACCTTTTTAAAATGCTCTACATGTAGTTTAAAAATTTGGGATAAGGGTAATACAGAATATCATACAGTGCTTGAAGGATGAGTGGCTCTAGTCAAATTGTACTAATGATAAATGTTCAGATATTTTAGAATGTAAGCAGACATGTTGCTTTATTGTCATAGAGACCAAAATGATTCATTTCAAAGATCATCAAACTGGTCAATTTTAAAACTAGAAAAGCACTCTGAGAGCGCAGACCTCCGCCAAGCATGCAGCTCATTTCCACCACTGATTTTGTTCTTCCATAGAGATATCAGTGATTTCCACCCAAGTACTTATAGCATTGTGTGCTGAAAGTCGCCCCATTTTCCAATATAGAAGCCTCTGTTACGTCATAAACCCTCAGCTGCACGGCGCGCCTCGCACTAGCAAAAACTAGAGCACGCCTGAACTCCCGAGTTCAATGACCCTACCTACCAAAATATCAAGAATCCTTCAGAAATTCACCAAAAATTCTCAGATCACTACCAAAAGTTAATCGTTTGTTACTTGTGTCATTCTCAACCTTTCCTGCAAGTTTCATCCCAATCTATTAACTACTTTTTGAGTTATTTTGCACACAGACAAACTAACTAACGAAGAAACCAACGGTAACGAGAACAAAACCTCCTCCCTTGGCGGAGGTAATGACGTGTACAAGTATATCCACATGGACCGACAAGGAAGAATGTTAGTGTTCCTGGATTGTATGATTTATTGGTTTTGTTCTTCCAATCACATACATGTAGGAGACGGGGCTCTTAAATTGAGCAGCATTCACTGAATGCATAGAATATGGGCCATGTTTGTATGTGGAAATACCACCCCACCTAGCTGGGATGTGCAGTGATGCACATAGGAGTATATGGATACACTGTAATACATACGTGTATATCAAAATATACCTGGTAAGTACAGTATGCGTATTCGTGATCCAAAGAGAGGCTAGCAGAATCAATACCATTTGCTATGACGATACTGTACATGTATGCATACATAGCAGGGTGCTACATAAGCACTTGCCCGATTGCCCGGGGCAAGTAAAAATCAAAGTCGGGCAAGTGTTTTGGAGCAATGAGAAAAAAATGCTTGCCCGAATTGGGCAAGCAAAACGTTTTTAAGTCACCTTTATTTTGCAACACCTACGTGAAGAAGTCCCAATGCAATCCAACACCAACACTCTATTGAACTAAGTTTGTAACTCCGCACATGTGCTGTTTATTCAAGTGATTGTGTTCTATCAAGCCCTTAACTTTACATGTGATTTTCTCTATCATTTTTGTCTCGCCCACCGGAGGTGAAGGCGAGACTAAGGGATCCAAATGGCGTCCGTCCGTCGTCCGTCCGTCGTCCATCCGTCGTCCGTCCGTCGTCCGTCACAAATGTTAAAGTTTACCTGCAAGACTCTCTTATGATGCATAACTTGGCAACTGTTACAGCAATGGCAGCCACACTTGGATAATAGAAGCACTAGGGGTATCTTCATGTTATGGTGTTGTCAGAGGTCATGCGATGATGTCAAAGGTCATTTGAGGTCATATATTAAAGAGTACATGTATGTGCAAGACTCTTTTCTATGTTAAAGTTTACCTGCGAGACTCTCTTTTGACAAATAACTTCACATAAGTTGCTTGGATTACAACCTAACTTGGGTCATAGATGCACTGGGGGTACCTTCATGTTATGGTGCCGTTGGAGGTCACAGGATAAGGTCAAAGGTCATTTGAGGTCATACGTTAAAGTTTACTTGCAAGACTCTCTTATCACATGTAACTCGACACATGTTGCTACAATGGCAATCAAACTTGGGTGATGGATGCATTGGGGTACCTTCATGTTATAGTGGCGTAAGAGGTCACATGATAAGGTCAAAGGTCATTTGAGGTCATACGTTAAAGTTTACTTGCAAGACTCTTATCACACGTAACTCAGCACATGTTGCTACAATGGCAATCAAACTTGGGTTATGGTAGATGTCTCTTGGGAAGTTGAAGGTAACCACAAGGTCAAAGGTTACAGACAGGGGTCAACGAACTTTTAGGGCCCAATGTTAAGTTTTTAGGGCGCATTTCGTTTATGGCTCATAACTTTTGATCCCTTTGTCTGTGACCAGACTTGGATGGAAGATGTCCCTTGGGGAGGTGAAGGTCGTCACAAGGTCAAAGGTCACAGACAGGGGTCAACAAACTTTTAGGGCCCAATGTTATGTTTTTAGGGCGCGTTTTGATTGTGGCTCATAACTTTTGATCCCTATGTCCGTTTGTGACCAAACTTGGACGGTAGATGTCCCTTGGGGAGTTAAAGGTCATCACAAGGTCAAAGGTCACGGAAAGGGGTCAACAAATATTAGGGCCCAATGTTAAGTTTTTGTGGCGCGTTTCGATTATGGCTCATTACTTTTGATCCCTTTGTCCGTTTGTGACCAAACTTGGATGGTAAATATCCCTTAGGGTGTTGAAGGTCACCACAAGGTCAAAGGTCATAAGCAGGTCAATTAACTTCCGGGAGTTATAAAAAATATTAATTCCTTGTATGCGAATGGGCGAGACACAATTTGGCGATTGCCTTGTCTTATGTCTTTGGACTTTCTTTTCGGGCAAGTAAAATTCATGTTCGGGCAAGTGTTCTGCAACAATTTGAAAACCTACTTGCCCGACCGGGCAAGTGGTAAAAAAATGTTATGTAGCACCCTGCATATATTTCAAAATTTTACAGTGGGGAGAAAATTTGTGTGTACAATATTTTTCATAGTTTATGCCAAAACAAATGCAGTTTGGAATGCAAGCAATACTGAATATTCTTTTTGGTAAACCCTTCTCTGAAATATGTTATTAAAATAATGGATTACCTCAGAAAGACTGTCCTTTTGTTTGTGCAGATGTGTTGAGCAGTTGTCTAACTCATTTGTTGCTTTAAAGGAAACTGAAACCCAAACATAGATGTGGATTGAGTGAAAGCAGCAATATAAGTAGAACACATCAAGGAAAATTGGATTAATGATTCAAAAGTTACGAATGGTGCTGTCTTTATACATGTACTGTTTTCCATAACGTCATCATGAACAGAAGTAGTCTCCTTAGCCAGCGATGATGGCACCGAAACTTTAAAAATTTATTACTTTTGAATCAATTGTCCGATTTTCCTCAACTTTCATTGATGCGTTCTACTAATTATTGCTGCTTTTACTCAATCCACATTTACATATGGGTTTTGGTTTCCTTTAATTTCCCTACTTGGAAAAAAAAATGGCTTTCTTGGAAAATAAAAATTCTTTCAGCCTTGTGATCAACAAACAAGGGAGGAAACAATGGCATGCCATCCTATTCTGGCTGCACAATGGCAATTGCAAGAATATTTCCCATCACTTACAAGATACACAGACTATCTTAAAGGGATGGTACAGTATTGGTGGAGATGAGAATTTGGCTTTTAACTTTTTGCGAGATACCAAGAAAACACCTATGATATAGTACAGAGCATACCATTTTAAGAGAATTTAAAGTTTATTTGATGAAAATCGGGTTTAGAATGACTGAAACATCCAAAAACAAAGTAAAACAAAGCGATCGTAATAAAGTGTGGGTCCCACACTTTATTAGAATCGCTCTTTTTTGGATATCTCAACCATTTCAAAACCAATTTTCATCAAATAAACGTTGAATTCCTCATAGAATTACATGCTCTTTCATATTTCATAAGAGGTTTCTCATTATCTCACAAAAAAAATGTTAGAAACCTGAAATTAGGTCTCAACCAAAACTATACGATCCCTTTAAAAACAAGAAATGTAATAAAAAAAAATTATGGCTTACAACAAAGCCACTGTACAATTCAATACAAAGTTCATGTTGTGTTTTTTTTTTCTATAAGAAAAAAAACCCTAAACAAACACACACTATGTAGCAGGTATTTTACAAATGCACTACAATGTAGTACATAATGCTTAAAGGGTGTGTACAGTTCTGGTTGAGGTGAGGATTTAGCTTTTAACATTTTGCGAGATACAGTGCACTCCCATTATAACGAAATGCTCGGGACCGGCGGTTTTCTTTCGTTATAACGAAATTTCGTTATAGCCAAACAAATACAATATATAACGAAAACAAGGAAACCACACATATATATCATATTATGTTTGCTGAATACTCATCATACACTGGAAAGCTATGTGAAATGTGATGGGATAACTGTATTACAATAATAAACGCAAGTTCCACTAAGAAACTGTGTGTGGCACAAGGAGCGAACACACAGTGGTGTGAAACGTTCACCCATGCAGAGATGCTATAAATGCTTGTTCTGCTACGTATTTTCGAAAGCAATTCGCATTTCGTTATAACGGAGCACATTTCTTTTGTTTTTCTTTGTCTGTGGCGCTCGGAAAAGACTTCGTTATAACGGAAATTTCGCTATAACCGTGTTCGTTATAAGCGAAGTTTGTGCCACAGACTTTAATGGTGATAATTTTGGGACCAGAAGATTTACTTCGCTGTAACGAAATTTCGTTATAACCGTGTTCGTTGTAACGGGAGTGCACTGTATTCAGAAACCACTCTATGAGATGTCAAAGAGCATGCAATTCTAAGGGGTATCAAAAGTCTATTTGATGAAAATCGGTTTTGAAATGGCTGAGATATCCAAAAACAAGGTGAAATAAAGAGATCTTAATAAAAGGCGTGGCCTGTCGCCTTTTATTATTATCACTTTTTGGGATATCTCAGCCATTTGAAAACCAATTTTCATCAAATAAAACGTTGAAATTACATGCTCTTTCATATTTCATAAAAGGTTTCTCATTATCTCACTTAGGAATGTTCAAAACATGAATACCCACCTCAACCAGTACTGTACAGTCCCTGTAAAATGGACGCTTTCAAATGCTAGTATAAGTTTTGCAGTTTAGGCACAGTGAAAGATTTGTCTGCATCGCTGATAGTGGCATAGACCAACACTGAATACAGTACACTGTATTTCTATATGCCGAGGTCTGCTGATTAACATGACTTAGTTCACACATTTCAGTGTTTTCAGACTTTTATTAAAAAATGGTTGATTACAAATTGTTTTTAGCATACAGATATCACAACATAATTCCTGGTTTATTTCATATCTCAATTCACATCTGACAGTGCAATGCTGAAACACTCTGATTGATTTCTTACAGTGAAGTCTGTGTTTATCTTTTATTTCTTCTTTCAAATGAACAGGTCATTTTAATGTTGACACTGGAGCTTCCTACAACGAGCCCATGCATGTTACATGTTTGAAATTTCAGCTGAGTACGCCCATGGTGTGTACCAGTTGAGATGTGTGCATGCATAATTTCACAAATTAAAATAAACACAATTCTGAACCTTTGAGTGGCAAATGCATGCGACAATGACATTTTACCGTTCATGGAAATAGAGACAAATCATTGTGGAAGTCTACTGTACAGCCTGCAAAGTAAAGTAGTATTGTTTCAAAAGCTTTGTGCACTCACTTCACTGAGAGTGTGTGATAATGCATCTATGCTTTGCCAAGAAAATTGATAAAGCACACTGATTACAGTTTGTAATGTAGAAGATAATTTGAATAGCACATATGAACCCCCACCACTCCCCACCCCGAAAAAAATATATGCAGTAATATTTTGCAGACAGTTCATGTTATGTAACATTTATTTGTGATATTCACTGTAGATCTTTCGAATGGCTTAATATCTTTCATGATGAAAATTTGCCTTTGTTTGAAAAGAGCACCCCAAATGTCACTAAACCATACTTATGTAGGAGCAATGAGCTAGAGGTCTTTTTAGTGCGAAGAACATCATACCACAACCATGAAGGGTCTTCAGCAGATGTTAATGACATGAGCCAATTTTAAGGCATCAACACAATGACGTTGATTTTAAATCAATCACAACCATGAATAATTTTTAGCATGTTTATGACACGAGCCAGATATTAAGACAACATATTTGATTTTTAAACAAAGCTCTGCTCCAAAGTGTTATGCTCTTCCATTTCCTCCCCCTCGCCCTAAAACAGAACAGAACAAAGCAAAACAAAACAAAACATGACATCAAGGCAATGACAGTCTCTCATATAAATATGGTGGTTGTGGTATACACAGCATTTCAGTGGCTGCTTGTCCTAGACATACACATCATGTTTAAAGAATATGTCAAGTTGACTGATCTCAAGTACATTCTCATAATTCCTATAACATTCCAAATGGTGTTTGAGGTATTGTTGACTCATTGGATTGCTTGGCAGAGTGAATGTGACGCTAAATATACTTGATCATTTCCTTGAATCTGAAATTTTGAGAAACGGTGAGATTGTACAACAGAGAAATTATGATCTCTTGGACTTGTTTCTACAAGTGGAAGTGCAAAAGCACCATGGGAACTGGCCTAATAAAGCTAGCAAAACAATACATATTAAAAAGCCTTTCATTGACTCATTAACATGATTAATACAAAACTTTGGATTTGGTTCTACATGTATTTCTATAACAAAACAGTTATCTTTGAGTTTGACTTTTCTTGGGCCCCTCATTCTTGTCACATAAGAGCCTCATCATCATGAAGTCGATCGGTCATTTCAAACTTTCACTTCCGTGCAAGAATCACTGTATTTCTCACATAAATATACGCAGATAACGAGTAAACATGGGAACAGCATGCCGCTGCTATGACTTCTTGTCAACATCTGTGTGTTCTGATCTTGATTTCAATTTGTCGTCTCCCGCGATGCTGCTTGCCCCTCGTGTGACGGCAAACCTGTCAATCTCCTGGGTGGGGTGGACCTCCTCCAGAGAGGCGGGGTCTTCCTCCTCCATCGGCTCCTGCTGCAGTGTTTGTTGTTTGGACAGATTGCCATATATTGCCATTGCCTAAAAAGTCACAAAGAGAATAAGAAAGAGTTAACACTGACAAGATTACTATGTATTCTCCATTTGAATAATTCTTGATAGCATTTTTTATTACTTATCATATTTTTTTTTTAGCACAAGCATAGTAATGAGGTGTAATTTTGTGAAAGTGATTTTTTATGTCCTCATCTTTTCACGTTTTCAGTCATAAAGCTTAGTGTGGTTTTTTTATGCCTCCGCCAACGAAGTGGCCGGAGGCATTATGTTTTCGGATCGTCCGTCCATCCGTCCGTACGTCCGTCCCGTTTTGTTTTTGCCGATATCTCAAGAACCGTGCAGTGGTTTTGCATCAAACTTGGTATGAGGGTATATCCTGGGGGGATAATACTCTATTTGGATTTTAGGGTCACGGGGTCAAAGGTCAAAGGTCACAGGTTATTTTGTGAAAAAAAGGTTGAAATTTCATGTTTTTCTCCATATCTCGCAAATGGTTCGAGGTATCTTCATGGAACTTAGTATATATGCATGTACCGATGGGCAGTGATTATCTAGGGAAGTTGGGGGTCATGGGTCAAAGGTCAGGGGGTCAAAGGTCAAGGTCAACTCCTCAAAATATCACTACTTTCCTTATATTTATGCAATGCCTGAAGGATTTTTTTAAAACTTGATTTATGTATGTATAACCCAATATATATTCTGTGGGAAGTTTCTTGCCAAAGGTCAAAGGTCAAAAGGTCAAAGGTCAAGTGAAAGTGCTAAATTGCACTTCTTCCTCCATATCTCAAAAGTAACTCAAGGTATTATCATGAAACTTACATATTTATGCATGTTCTACCTAACAGTGATTCTCTTTGGAACTGTGTGGTCAAAGGTCAAAGGCCAGGTTAAGATAATACTATTTTACCATTTGATACTGAAATTATACTTTTTCTCAATACCTTGAAAATTACTCAATGAATAAACTTATAAAAGGGTCAAAAGTCAAGTAAAAATCATCAGTTCCCCCAAATACCTGCACTCTGACGTTTTAATCATTCATCCAATTGAACCTAGTTCTAGGAAAGTGAACATTCAGCACATTTGTGGCAAACCTGTCATTTTAATATTTTGCCAATTGTGTGAAACTGTCATCACACATTGTCAAGACATTGTACTATAGACCTATTAGGAGAACCATGCATTATGGCGGAGGCATACACCAGTCGCCGTAGCGACATTTCTAGTTTTAAGATGATTTTATACATACAAGTAACACAGTGTGACATGACACACCCTGAGTCAAATAATGGACAATACATCACAACTTTCACTGTGTCACATGACATACACTGTGTTACAACGATGGCCATTGTATCTGTCATACACACTGTGTCCTATTACACACACAGTGTTACAGTGATGTACACAGTGGCATAACATATACTGTGTTTAATACAATGTACACTGTGTCAAATGACATACCTGCCCAACCATGCTGCTGATGTCACCAGCGTTGGATGGAAGTAGTATCGTATTTGTTGTCTTTGCTAGGTTACTGAAGGCTGCCACGTACTGCTCTGCGACTACCAGATTAGCTGCATTTTTGCCATCCTGTGGGCACAAGATAAACATACCAAAAGGTTATCTCTTTATCATCATTGTATTTTTGTACGTTGAACAATCAACATTTGACGTGTTTGTAACAACCATTTGCTGGTTTGTTTTAACTTGACCGAAGAGAAGGGGTCCACCTGGAAAGAAGAGAGCAGCAAAACTGGCACAAATACTTGAAAAAAAAAATATCATACAAAATACAATGAGGATTTTAATTCTATTGTTAGGGTTGTGCTCTGTGTAATGTTTTCTTTTCTCCATGAATGATACACTGTTCCGGTATTTGTTCTTTTCCTTTCTCGAGAGAAAGAAATTTCTCAGTCTGCTTATTTATGACACATCAAAGGGACTAGCACATTCAAACCAGGGGGGTGTTTCATCAATGTTTGTCAGCGCTGACAATTTCAGCAAAATCCTTGGTTTTGATTGGCTGAGATGCTCTGGTCACTGACTGTTACTATGGTGATTCAAGTTGTCAGCACTGACAAACGTTGATGAAACACCCCCCCAGGAGTTCTCTTTTTTTTCACGAAATCACAGAAAGTCTTATAATGTTTGGCGTTTTGTGACTACCAATGAATACAAACTTTCATTGCCTGATTTTGCTCACAATTTCCACTTACTCTGATATTTGCATCATGTTACTTCAATCCTGACAATTGTTTTTTTCTCATGCTGTATAATTCAATGCAAATGAAGCCGGACTGTTGGTGGGTGCAGGTGCACTGGACATAACAGCCTTTATACAAGAATACCGATCCCTAAAAATCTACAGAAGTGCCGCTGATCAGCAGAAAGTTGCTTTACAGTCTAGCACTTGTTCTTCTTAAAATTTTCATATAAGGGATGATCATGTTTCAACTACACTTATTTTTCAAGTGCGAACAGGGTCTTTTACACTTCAAGATTACTTATTATAATGTCATGCAATGTAATGTAATATAACGTAATTTAATGTAATATTATGTAACGTAATGTTATATAATTTATTTTGTTTTTCATAATCCTTATACATGTATTAATTTAAGATTTAAATGTTAAGCGCTAAGAAACTACTGTAATAAGCGCTATATAAATGTACATTATTATTATTTATTATTAAGATTAAAAGTGGCTTTGCGTACCTGGGCACCCATGGATTCTGCGATTGTGGACAGTGCTTTGGCACGAGCATTTGCCTTGGCCACGATGGCCGTTGCCTCTCCCTCTGCCCGGTTGATTTGCTCCCGCTTGATGGCTTCCGACGCCAGAATAGTGGCACTCTTCTTACCCTCCGCCACGTTGATTTCATACTCACGTATACCTGGGTAGGGAGGAAGCAGTCACAATAACACTATCACTACTGAGTAATCAATGTGACATTATCACCACAAGAAGTTTGAAACAAAATTGTCGTTGCAGTCTGAAGTCCCTGCTTTGTGTATTTGTGACAAGATCAGTCCAACTGCCGACTCTCATTGTCATAGCACATTTAAAATACACCTAAAAAAAGACAGCTACGCATGCGAAGAAACAAGAAAAATAAAACGGTGCATTTCTGTGATTCAGCTGCAACCATTAAATTCAAACAGCCATAACAAAAGTAACAGTACATGCTCCTTCTATGGTCTGTCTCTGCAAGGTTTGAGTCACGCGGGACACTGATGAATGGTACCATTTTAAAATCGAAGTGTGTACTTTGAATGGCTTCTGCGATTGTGGACAGAGCTTATCACCACAAGAAGTTTGAAACAGAGTGTGTACTTTGAATGGCATGGTATTAGGTCCTACCAACTAAGAATATTGTGAAAACTTAAGTGGACTTCAGCAACGATGGCTGTTTCCTTATATTTATCTACAGCTTTTGGGTTTGCATAATTGATAAATAAGATATTTTCTAGTGTTTGATTTACCTTCTGATTCAAGGACTACTGCCCTCTTCCGTCTCTCCGCCTCGACCTGCATCTGCATGGCCTCTTTGACCTTTGATGGAAGTTCAATGTCCTTTATCTCATACCGGAGACATTTGATGCCCCACTGGTCCATAGCTGCATTGTTAATGGCCTCTGTTGCAGAACACAATGAGGGGAAAATACATCTGTCATGAATGTGCATTACCACTATGAATATTCATCATGAATGTTTGAGACACGGATGTAAGTGGCCAACAAAACAATGTGGTTACTCTCAATATATGATTTCTGGCTTGTTATTCTAAGGTTTTTATTCATATCTGGGCCATTGAGTGTTTCGTGGAATAAATAATGCTGAGTTACTTTTCTGCAAATATTGTACTTCTGGGGTGGTATTCTCCAATCCTTCCTTGGAAGAAATTTCTTCCTAAGTCAGGATTCTTTCCTAAGTGGTATTCTGAAAATCTTCCTAAGTTTCTTCATAAGTCTGTTCCTAGGTTTTTTTCCTAGACTTAGGAAGAAACTTAGGAAGGGGGCGGTAATATGCAAATTTCTGATTTAGGAAGAAGTTGGTATTCTAGAATGCACTTACGAAAGAAATTTAGGAAGATATTTAGGAAAGCTCCACCCCTGTCCTAAGTACGTTTAAGAATATTTAGCAAGCTGCAAACATCGTGATAGGCGCGCTTGTCATTCACTGCGCACACATGTACTTTGATGCGCGAAATGAGCTTGAGAAAGGGGACATGCCGCACACATGTGTATTTGACCCTACGTCAAAGTAATATGCAATTGTCATTGGCTGGTTCCTTATGATACGGCATTTCGTATTGGCTTAAGAAAGTACGTGGTAGGGAATAAGGATGGCCTAATTTGCAATAAGAAGTGCCTAGGAAGAAATTTCAGAATACCAATTCTGTCTCTCCTAAGCACTTCCTAAGTTTCTGACTTAGGAAGAAACTTATGAAGAAACTTAGGAAGATTTTCAGAATACCACCCCTGGTCCTCATTACATCTCCGCAGACTTCAGATCTCTAAAAGACAGAGTCCTTTAGCAGTGAGTGGCTATATCAAAGACCTCACTTTTTTAGTTATCATTATATTCACCCTCAAAGCCTCTTACTATTCATGAAATAACAAGGTGAGAACAAGGAAAAGTAGAAATTACGCGGTGCGTAATACATGTCCCCGCCGGAAGTAGCATTTTGTAGCAAAATGTGCAATATAGGTAAAAAATCAAGGTCAAAGGTCAAAGAAGTCAAAGGTCAAAATTCTGTGTAAAAGTTTTGAAGCCCTCACCTAGTGCCATCACATACAGCAAACGGAATCGAAATCGGGTTAGAAATGGCGAAGGAGTAGCATTTTGTAGCCAATGTACAATACAGGTCAAAAATCAAGGTCAAAGGTCAAAGAAGGCAAAGGTCAAAATTCTGTGTAGAAGTTTTGAAGCCCTCACCTAGTGCCATCACATAAAGCAAACGGAATCGAAATCGGGTTAGAAATGGCGAAGGAGTAGCATTTTGTAGCAAAATGTACAATATAGGTCAAAAATCAAGGTCAAAGGTCAAAGAAGGCAAAGGTCAAAATTCTGTGTAAAAGTTTTGAAGCCCTCACCTAGTGCCATCACATAAAGCAAACGGAATCGAAATCGGGTTAGAAATGGCGAAGGAGTAGCATTTTGTAGCAAAATGTACAATATAGGTCAAAAATCAAGGTCAAAGGTCAAAGAAGGCAAAGGTCAAAATTCTGTGTAGAAGTTTTGAAGCCCTCACCTAGTGCCATCACATAAAGCAAACGGAATCGAAATCGGGTTAGAAATGGCGAAGGAGTAGCATTTTGTAGCAAAATGTACAATATAGGTCAAAAATCAAGGTCAAAGGTCAAAGAAGGCAAAGGTCAAAATTCTGTGTAGAAGTTTTGAAGCCCTCACCTAGTGCCATCACATAAAGCAAACGGAATCGAAATCGGGTTAGAAATGGCGAAGGAGTAGCATTTTGTAGCAAAATGTACAATATAGGTCAAAAATCAAGGTCAAAGGTCAAAGAAGGCAAAGGTCAAAATTCTGTGTAGAAGTTTTGAAGCCCTCACCTAGTGCCATCACATAAAGCAAACGGAATCGAAATCGGGTTAGAAATGGCGAAGGAGTAGCATTTTGTAGCAAAATGTACAATATAGGTCAAAAATCAAGGTCAAAGGTCAAAGAAGGCAAAGGTCAAAATTCTGCGTAGAAGTTTTGAAGCCCTTACCTAGTGCCATCACATAAAGCAAACGGAATCGAAATCGGGTTAGAAATGGCGAAGGAGTAGCATTTTGTAGCAAAATGTACAATATAGGTCAAAAATCAAGGTCAAAGGTCAAAGAAGGCAAAGGTCAAAATTCTGTGTAGAAGTTTTGAAGCCCTCACCTAGTGCCATCACATAAAGCAAACGGAATCGAAATCGGGTTAGAAATGGCGAAGGAGTAGCATTTTGTAGCCAATGTACAATACAGGTCAAAAATCAAGGTCAAAGGTCAAAGAAGGCAAAGGTCAAATTCTGTGTAGAAGTTTTGAAGCCCTCACCTAGTGCCATCACATAAAGCAAACGGAATCGAAATCGGGTTAGAAATGGCGAAGGAGTAGCATTTTGTAGCAAAATGTACAATATAGGTCAAAAATCAAGGTCAAAGGTCAAAGAAGGCAAAGGTCAAAATTCTGTGTAGAAGTTTTGAAGCCCTCACCTAGTGCCATCACAAAAAGCAAACGGAATCGAAATCGGGTTAGAAATGGCGAAGGAGTAGCATTTTGTAGCAAAATGTACAATATAGGTCAAAAATCAAGGTCAAAGGTCAAAGAAGGCAAAGGTCAAAATTCTGTGTAAAAGTTTTGAAGCCCTCACCTAGTGCCATCACATAAAGCAAACGGAATCGAAATCGGGTTAGAAATGGCGAAGGAGTAGCATTTTGTAGCAAAATGTACAATATAGGTCAAAAATCAAGGTCAAAGGTCAAAGAAGTCAAAGGTCAAAATTCTGTGTAGAAGTTTTGAAGCCCTCACCTAGTGTCATCATATAAAGCAAACGGAATCGAAATCGGGTTAGAAATGGCGAAGGAGTAGCATTTTGTAGCAAAATGTACAATATAGGTCAAAGGTCAAGGTCAAAGGTCACGACTGAAATTCTGTGTAGAAGTTTCAAAGCTCCCATGTAGTGCTATCATATAAAGCAAACAGAATCAAAATTGGCTCATAAATGACAGAGAAGTAGCAAATTGAAGATTTTGATCACACACGGACGCACACACGGACACACGGACGGACACACGGACGGACACACGGACGGACGGATACACACACGTACGGAGCCCGTTTCATAGTCCCCTGCTCGAACTCGTTCGGCGGGGACAAAAAGTGATATGTTGACAGTGAGAAGATATTGCAGTGAGCCAATGGGAAGAAAAAAGGTGGTGAAGAAACAAACAAACAAAATGAATGGCCATATTCTCTCTTACATTATCATGTTTAACACTCACCGACAATGTTAATGTTCAGTGACTCGCGTTCCTTGAAGACGTGATCCAGTGAGATCTTTCCGATCTCTGACCTCATGGTGGTCTGGGCCAGCTGTGTCACTGCATACTCTGGATCCTCCACTCCGTAGCTTGCCTGCGTTTCAAGATGGCAGGATTTGCAAACAGTACGTCACTCCTTTTCCTCTTGCCAGAAACACAATTTTTGTATGTACATGAATACTTCACAACACCCTTAGATCCCATCAGGAGGAGTAGGATCCTTATCAACCCACACATTAACAACCATCAAAGCTGGAACCATTAATCACTGGTTAAAACCCGTTGAGGACGAGTCCCAAGTATACTTGGGCGGGAGTCTATGGGAAATGCGTATTGTAGCAAAATCAGCCTGTCCTTAACGGGTTAACCAATAATTTGGCACCCACAGTTTAATTATTACATTGTTTTAATACACCATCAGCACATTCAAACACTTTCGCACCAAATTTCATTCTTTCCCTATGTACGATAATACCTATCCAGAAAAATCAAATTCATCTCATATACAGAGCAGAAGTAGTGCTCACATAAACTAACAAGTAAATGACATAATGTTCTTGTTAAATTCTCAGAAAAATAAAGAAACAATTATCTCTTCGAACAGGATGGAGGCAGAGCTGCTCTTGGAATGAAAGCACATAATCAGTAACTAATCACGTAGATTTCTCTGTCATATCTATGAGCCATACCTTGTATGCATCGATGACCCTCAGATAAAGCACTCCATCAATTCTCAATGTCACATTATCTATATGGACAGAAGACATTTTTATCAGTATTAAAGCACATAGGCAGTCCAGTCTTCAAACAATATCCTGCATAGTTTTGTTTTTGGTTTTTTGTTATCTCCCCCCCCCCCCCCATCAGATATGGGGGGGGGGGATTATCATTACACAAAATGCAAAAAGCTAGGTGCATATATTGGACAATGCAATGGAATTACTGCAGATACAAAGTTGTTTCCACTTTAATACACTGTCATGTTGATTGTGGAATACATGTAGTTACATAAATATTTGATAATTTTTTAAGGAAGAAACTCAGTGCTTTGTGCACTTTCTTTATTTTGAGATTCCCACTTCCCTCCCATTAACTGAATGAAAATCTGTTTTGAATGCAAATAATGTGCAATCAATGTCAAAGCAAAAATTTCAAAAAGCCAAAGCAGCAACATCACAGGTAAGCAATATTACCTCCTATTTGAATTAACACCCTATTACAGTGTGTATCACATAGATAGTAGGAGTAGCCCAATTAGATCTAAAAAAATAATAATAATACATACATACATACATATACATACATACATACATACATGTACATACATACATACATATATACATACATGTATATAACCAGCATAGTGAATGAATAAAACTACTGGGATAAGAATGTAACAAAGATTATCTATTTTATGATGAGAACCATTATCTCCTTACCATTTGTCACGGCACTCTGTTCTGGAATGTCGATTGCAATCTCTTTCAGGCTCTGGACGTACTTTATTCTGTCCAGGACTGGAATCAGCAAGTTTAGACCCTGTCATGATAGTGAGAATATTAAAAGCAGAGCTTGGTATGACAGACATCTTGCAACCATGGAAATACTGATATGACAGACATAATGCTGAACAGAGAGGCTGCTGGTGCTGTACATGGGGTGATATATTTCCCTCCTGTTGCAAATCCACATGCTCACTGGGCCTGGGCTACCAAAGTTTGCTATCTGGCAGGCAAAAACAACAAAGCAACAAAACAGCAACAAACAAACAAACAAACAAACAAAACTCTTGTCCAGATGAGAAGCTTTAATTCTATTTTATGGTGAACTTTGCTCTTTAACTGAAAATTATGTCTGATTGAGAAATCAATTTAAGAATCAATCTTTCCATCCATATTTCATAAACTACCAAGGAAGGAGAAGATATCATTAATATCATACTCAGTTTCTGTTATGCTTTAATTTCTTTCTTTTTTTTTGCTTTGTTTTGCTTTTGGCAATGAGGTGCAAGTTACTCTCAATTTTGGAATACCACTATTAAACCAACTTGCCCTACTACGTAACACCTTGTTTACATATGTTTCATATCAAGAAGGTGCTGTACATTTTTTTGGAAAATTTGCCATTGATATATATATACATGTATGTATTTCACACAAAGCATTGAATATGAACCAAACTTCAACTGACTTTAAAAGCAGTGGACCAGCATCTTACAAGTCTGAAGTAAAGGTACAACATTTTTGTACTTGTACAGAAGAGATAAGTACCCAAAGTCATGCTTAAGAAAACAAACAGAAAACAAGAGAAGAGCATGACATACATGTACAATGTATGACTTCACAAAAACCCTTCCTAATCGGGACATAAATATTACTGTTCACCCAAGACTTAACCCTACACTCAGTGAAAAACATTTCTCCATTTCATAAGACTATAGCCTTGGCACGTACTGTTACAAAAAGGGGATAAGTATGTTCCAGTAGAACACCTTGATGACTACAGTTTTCATGTACCACAACCAACTCCTTAAAGCTCCTGAAAATGCTGGACAAATGGAATGATTTTGATGACGTACTGGTTGGAGAACTTTGTGAAATCTGCCCATCCTCTCTACCACCCACGCCTCCTGCTGGGGCACGAAGAGGACGACCGTGTTCACCGCCCCACTCGACGCACATCGGACTTGCTGGGAGATCAGGCACTGATGGAGTCTCTGAAACAAAACAAGAGGGGAAAAAAAGAGTAGAAATCAGAGCTGGAAGTGATAGTTTCATTACACACTGAGACAGTCAAACAAGTGAATTAATTCATTCAGCGTGATAATACATGCAGCTGCCCTTCAAAACGCAATGCCGTTCAAACCAACAACTGCACATGCGCACAACTACAGTAGTTGATTTGAATGGTGCTGTGTTTTGCAAGGCAGCTGTTATTTTGTGAGACCTGTGCAAGAAAAAATGCTGAATTTTTCGAATTAATTCATACTAATCATAGAATTGGTGAGCGAACATCAATTGCGAATAGATTAGGTTTAGATTATGTTCCACTAGAGTTGATTCAGCATGTTCAGGGTAACCCCGCCCGGGGCGCTGCTCGGGGTCCTGCTCGGGGTAACCTGTGGGGGTGCGTGAAGCTCCCGTGATTCCCACGTATGCCCACGTGCTCCCGCGCTATGTTGCTCAGAGGGATTAAATATGCAAGTCGGTGAACAATGTGTGAGGCGCCACAAAACATGACAATACCGCACACAGTACAAAGGAACTCACGCCCACACAATTGCACAATACAATACAGTCAATCGTACTCATAGGCCTACCGATGAATGACAATGTTAGTTATTTACGTTAGATTTATAGAGCCGATTATAATTATATATCATATTAGAAGCCCAACGAGAAGAGACAGACACCGCATCGGCCTACCTTATTCCAAACATTTTTCAGATTACACCTGCCCTATTTATCATCAAATGTTATTGTCAGGCTCCCTACGACAACGCAACGGTCAACGTACATGATCACGATGATGAGGGAAAAACCTCCCTACTGACCCTAGCCATGCACCCTCCCTCGCCTCGCCCCTAGCCGTTACTAGCCAAGACGCTCACTTGCAGTGTATCACTCAGAGTCAAAACTCTTTTTATGTCACTCACATCAGGCATCACCTACAATAATCACATGCATAAGCCCTATTAAACTCAAGCTAACGCCGCCCGGGACGTTGTCACCAGTTGGTAGTCTGGGCTGGGTCGCTGTAGTAGGGTCGCTGGAGCTGGTGCGGCTCAACTCAGCCACAGCCGAGAGCCGCGGTGCGGTATAGAGTGTCGCCATCGCTGAAGTAGGCCCATAGTCCAGGCTAGGCTCCATAGAAAGTGCACCTAACCTTGTTTTTTTATATATACAATGTTTTTTGATGGTTTCTTGTCAATTCGAGGGTGCTGATTCCAAATCCGATTGATGCCACTCGCGTAACCTTGAGCATTTTCGGCAAAATGCAAAAATCCAAAATGGCCGCCAAATATGCTAATTTGGCCGTGATAATCACAGTCATGTGCATTCTGTGACCAATTATTCCACCAAACTTTGTACATTTCTGTTCCGAGAGCAACTTTAAGTGCATTTACAAGAGAATTTTCATTTCATATAGTTTCATTTGGCATTTAAAGCTCATTTCCCATTCAAAATGGCCGCCATTCCTATGCTCATGTACAATATGAATGGAAAAAGGATGCATGGAAACATATACCAAATTAACTGTATTTCCAGTTCCGTACCTATGCTGTTATAAAGTGTTGCATGTGCAATGCAAATCTGATGAGTGCCACTAGCAAAACAAGCAAACAAACAAACAAATAAACAAACAGAAAATATATTGTTTTAAGGCTTATTTCTTCTTAAAACAAAACTTCAAAATGGATGCCACTAATATTCCTCTTTACAATATGAACGGCAAAATGCACATGGCAATAAACAAATTTTCTTTTTCTTTTTCTTTTTTTAGCTTTCTGTCACGCAGCTACACTTGTTATCAATTTGGGTGCTGATTATAAATCAGAAGGTTGTTACTAACATAACAAAAAGCTGTTTTAGTTGTGATGCAAACATCCAAATTTGCTACATTGTATCTCAATCTGGTTTTTCCCCTAGGAATTGGGGAAAAACCCACCAAATCTTAAATTGACGCCAACATCAAGATCATTTATCAGAAATTATTAGATATGAACATTTGATACTTATTTGCCTTGAGATGTTCAACATCATTATATTCACTGTGTTTATTGAATTAAAAGGCTAAATCTTAGATGATAACACAAATGAAATTTCGAAATAACTGTTCTGTTCTACATTATCTAAAAGCGATATTACACAAACTTTTCAACCCCCTCATCCGAGAAAGAACATGAGGCAGGGGAAAGTGGAACAAAGGGACCACCTCACTTCCTTTCGTCAAATCTCTGAAATAAAAAAAAGCCTCACATTTTGCCAAGTTAACCCAAAATATGATTTGCTTGAAAACACAAATGACAAATGACCTTCTGTCTTATCTGTATATCGTAGATAAGATTTACCACTGGTTCTGTGCTTGCATGATTTTCCCAACTTGCCCAAGGCTGGTTAAAATGTAACAGCACGGACAAGTGTGTTTGGAGGATTACAAAGAGTTTGGTAAAGTATTGCTAGTGGTACCACTATATTTGTTATATTTTATTATAGTAAACAGAAAGTCCATCACACCACAGTAGTCCAATTTTGAAATATCCAAGAATGATTTTGTATTTTCTCTAGGAATGCAATCACTTAAGATTGTAATGGAATTGATGCATATGATGCTGCCACTGTAAAAGGGACTCATTTTCTGTCTGGAGATGAGTACTTTGCTCACACCTTTCCTTCAATGATGAGTTGTGGAATCATGGAATATTCACCAATGTTAATATAACGCAGAAGATTCATGATGAATATACGTGTAATGGGTCCATTTCAGTCAAGGGGCTTGTTTTACACATGCTTGCCCCCACCTCTGTTGCTGCCCAACCCTCGGTTCCGCGACCCCTGCAATCCTGCAATTGCCTTACAAGGGGAAACTTTTGTCTGACAAGTTTGTCTGACAAATTTGCTCTCAGCCAATCAGATACAAGGACTTTAGTAGCTTATAACAGCTTTAAAAAAAAACTGACAAAACGCTTCATGGCATGCCCCCCCCCCGAACAACCTACAGTACGCGCAATAGAAAACGCCCGACGAAAGTGCGTCCAAATTTCGTCCCAACGCTTTTTTCGTTGTTGATTTCGTCGGGGACGTTTTCAACGCTTTTTGCGTCCAGACTTCATGGACGGATTTTGGACGAATTCAACGAATTCAACGAAATCCCCGAACGCTTTTCCGAAGCTGTGGACGCATTCAACGCTTTCAGCGCTTTCAACGCTTTCAACCCTTTACACGCGATCACACACACACAGGAAAGTTAGCTCTAATCGCGAATTGCTAGCTCTTCTTTCGTCGAAGTTCTCTAGGTTTCCCGTCCATTTCTCTCATTTTCTCTCTTTTGCTTTCGTATCATTGTATCCCTTTCTTTTCAGAGTACAATCATACTTTAGAGAGTATTTTTTCTCATTTTTATTAAGTGATTACCGTGTTTGCCACAATTTGGGGTGAGTTTTTGTTCGAGTGTTTGTTGAGTTTTTCGATTGAACGATGTGTCGATTATCTTCGTGTGTGCGAGAATATCGTACCCACTCGTTTGTTTCCGTGTAAGTATTTTTACGGTAAAGTGTCTTCATCGTTCGTCTTCACGCATCGGGTTTTCACCCTAGTTTTCCTCATCGTAGTTTTCCACATCCATTTTTTTTTTCCGGTGCAAGATACTCTGTGTATTTTCTGCTACGGTAAAATGCCATCGTCGATATTTTTTGTGTATTCATCGTAGTTTTCCACCTCCATTTCATTTTTGTGTGCAAGATGTGTAGCTAGGTCTGCGATGTCTGAATCGTTTACAGATGTGTTTTGTGAGAGTATTAACCACGATGATTTTGAGGATTTTGAGGGTTTCACGGTGGATGAGATCGACTGGAATGATAGTGATAATGATAATGAATCTACACTATCTAGTGGTGTTGATATAAGAGCTCTTATGATGATGCAATTTATTTCGTGTGACCGACCATCATGACGTTGGCGATGACGAGTACGAAACGAGTAGCCTATACATGTACAATGTAGGCCTGTAATGATCTAAGACGAGAGTGACACTGACGACATGGCCTGGCCCTGGGGGCTGTTTTAGTGTTGCCTGCTGAGTAGGTGTTCCATTCTATCCTTTCAGTTATCTTTCTATCACTTTCTTCTTTTGACCCTGGATGGAAAAAAAAACCCTATCTTGCCATGTAAAGACAGAACACATACCATCATGAAATATCATGACATTACTAAAGTAATAAAAGAAATAAGTAAGCGATGAAAATTCTTGTTTGTAAAATCATAAATCAAAGGTGATTTCAGCTGAAATCAAAGGTGATTTCAGCTCTTTGAAACGTATTTAATTTGCCTATTGATACTTGCTTTGCAAGTATACATTTTCTCTCCCATGGACTTTGTGTCCCCCCCCCCCCTTTTTTATGTGCTTTAATGATTATTCTAATTTGTTTTGTCAATATCATCATTATTGCTGTATTAATATTACCATACTTTGATATGGTTAATTGCATTTGTTGATTGACTCTAACTTTCATTTTGTTGCCTCCTCTTGGTACTTGTACAGATCCTACCTAGGGCTTGCTGTTTGCTCACCCCCCCCCCCCCTTTGCTGTTGCTATTTCACTCTTTACCTTTCTTTGTCTCTCTGTTGTTCCTTATCTTGTTTGATGTTGCCTCCATATTCATCCTTTTCCTTCAATGGTTGCCCCCTGGCCCTCACGACCATTACTAACCTTCCCCTGCCTTTTGTCTGTCCATCCTCCTGCTCTAATCCCCCTCCCTTTACCTGTTGGGCTCCTTGCCCATGACATCCTACCCTCTCCTTTTGTTTTCTTTGTTCCTTGTCCCTTGCCTGTTCCTGACTGTTCTTGTTGTGTGAAGTCGCTTTACATGTGTGTGGTTGCTTTTTCTGCCTATTTGCCATTTTGCTTCTGACGAAGATTCTGCTATGATCGAAAACTTAGGTCCCTTTTGACTCTATCCTAAAAACATTCATGTACACTCCCAAAACTTGCTGGGCTAGTAATGAAAACTTCCATTATCTAGCAGGGGAGAGGGAATGCTTTCATTTTCTCAAGAGAGCTTTTGTGTGAGAGAATGCAAAACTTGATTGAGTGTTGCCAAGTTGTTTTCAAACTTCTTCATTTTATTTGATCTTAAGCATAATCACTTTCGTAAGTACATGTACAGTATTACGATTTCTTCTCCCCTGACTGTAATCGGAAAGTTTGCCATAAGGACGATCGCTAATGTGTTTGGATGTGCCGATATGCGAAACACGTGGTTCAAAAGAATGCACCATGTGCTACTTACAGTTGTACTGCCTTAAAGGTTACTGCAAGTTGAATGGATCGAATGCGCCATAGGCTTAGTTACGGTAAACAGTTTACGTTCGATGCGAATAATTATTACGTCTTTCAGGATCGAGGAATAATACACACAAAACATGCAAACAAACAAATCCACGAACGAGTGTTGATAACCAAAATTCATATGAAAAGTAATAGGCAGTTTTGATGAGCGTGAAATTTTATTGTCATGATTTTGCCGTTTAATCGGGTGGTGGCTGCATCACATAGGACATCTCAGTGAATTTGTCTAGGCATATGAGACTTTTCATATAAATCTGTGATTGCATTTTTGAGTGATTAATCAATTCCTTTTTACAGTTCGGGAACCAGAACATCAGAACATCTTTGCAATGATTCCTTTAACTCAACTCACCCGCGAGTTCTTCGATCGATATACTACACCAAATGCGCGCATTCTTTCGTCTGGCACCTGGGGTCTGGCACGCACCTGGTTTTGTGGAAATTTCCACAAAGGGAGAGGGTGGGGTTTTTCCAATCCCAAGAGACCGCATTATACACAAGAAGACAATCTCGTCGCTTCTATCATTTTCCGTCACTCGTGTTTTCCCCTTATTCTTTGCTAATAATGAACATTTCGATTGAACTTAACGATGGTTGTTCACACGTGGTTCCTTTTGTTGTGAGGTGTAGGTATTTTCTTTTTTTATCATTCTTGGGAGGGGAAAGAAGAGTAAAAGAGGGAAAACTTATTTAAATACACGAAGGGCACGTACGCTCAGCATCCACAGCAAGCCGTCTTTTACATCAGCATCGTTGATTATCATCACTTGCACTATCATCAGGCATCACTCGGATAATTTTGTCCTTTTTTTTATAAACATTTAGAAACACGATCACCATCACTCGAGATAAACACGTAACAGTGGCAGATCCAGAGGGGGCGCATGAGGCGCACGCCCCCTTTATTTATCGTGGAAAAAAAAAAAATAGAAGTGAAACCCGGAAGTGGCACCAGAAATATTAGTTGCGCCCCTCCCCCCTCCTGTACAGAATTCCTGGATCCGCCCATGCCTGTACGAAAATAAATGTCAACAGACAAAGTATCAACAACCTCCCTGACAACCACATAAACATTACCACAGAGCACACCGAAGCGGCTGGCATCAAATACCCTTCGAAATACTGCAGCAAAGCGCGAAATCGCCGTTACGAAAATGCATGTATATATACACAGTGCGAGGCAATTGAAAGATTACCTTTAAATATTTCAGAATATGAAAGGAACAAATAAAGTGATATGAAACGAAAGAAATCGTACACCAAACGAAAGGTATAACGACCTCCAATAGGCCCTTAGCCGCAGCATATCAATAAACATGACGTATAAGCACACGGAATATGCGTGTTTCGGATTCCTCCCTTCTATATTTCTTTCCTGAACTATTCCCAATGCCCGAATAAAATAATGACTAGTTTGTTACACTGATTTCTTCTTCTGAGGTAAGGAAGTTCGTTCGTCCGAAAACAAAAGGATTGACACTCCGAAGGTTTGCTAATCGGGCAATGCCCCCCCCCCCCCCCCCCAAAAAAAAAAAAAAAAAAAA
This sequence comes from Diadema antillarum, assembly GCF_040938485.1. Classification (NCBI taxonomy): domain Eukaryota; kingdom Metazoa; phylum Echinodermata; class Echinoidea; order Diadematoida; family Diadematidae; genus Diadema; species Diadema antillarum. Next base: position 744,077 of record NW_027271643.1, on the reverse strand, counting down.
CAGCCCACAAAATGCTCGTTAATCAAAACATTGGTTAATAATGTTAAAGACGATAATAATAATAATAATAAAAATAATGATAATAATAATAATAATAATAATAATAATGATAATAATAATATAACAATAGACAGAAATAAAACAATATATGGCCCCCTATAGCAGTTACCCGCAGCATGATTACATTTTCGAATCAACAAACATGGATAGGCACAAGGAATATGCGTGTTTCGGATTCGAAATAACGCCGTAACCATCGGAATAGCGCACCCGTTTTCTTTTTTTCGGAATAATGAACACCACGGAAATGAATAAATGATTTCAAACTAAGAATCCATCGTAATTCTTGCCTTAAAGATTTTCCTCCCTTCTATATTTTATTCCTGAACTATTCCCAATGCCCGAATAAAATAATGACTAGTTTGTTACTCTGAAACATGGTGTTGTGAGTTAAGGAAGTTCGTTTATCCGAAAACGAAAGGATTGACACTCCGAAGGTTTGCTATACCCATCGAACAATGGGGGAAACAAAATAATAGTAATACATTTTATTTTCACACTAGGTACGAACATCTACAAGGTGTAGGGAATTTGCGTGTTACGGAACATTTTATCACTTTCGCATCAGCGAACTTTACGTGCATTGGGTACTACAAAAATGCCTCTCCCCCCAAAAAAAAATGTATATATAATTACACCAACGCTTGAGCATAACAACAAACAAGCAATCAAACAAACAAATAAACAACTTAAGATTTAATCTCATAGCTGCTTTGAATATTTCACGTTCCGTCTGCATGACTGTATATATACTTCTTTTCAGAATTATCTCTCGCTTCCCGCTTCACAACCAGGAAATAAACGATGTCAAACTACAGGTATATAAGAATTAAACTTATTGTCTTACTCTGAATATAAAATTCATTATTTCAAAAGTTCGTTTATCCTTGAATACAACAGGCTCGATACTACAGTACTCCGAAGGTTTGCTAATCCGACAATAACGCACCTATCCAATCACAAACATTCGTGCATTTTCGAATTATGAATCATAATTTGACTATCACATTTACGAACATCTATTTTTCGTGTAGGGAAGTCGCGTGTATCTGAATGTTTCATTTTCGTCCTAATGAACCTTATGGGTGCATGGGTACAACGAACATGAACCTCAAACCCCCCCCCCCCCCCCCAAAAAAAAAAATAAAATAAAAAAAGAAAGAAAGAAAGAGCCAAGTCAAACTAAGAATCAGTCTGAATTAGTCGCTTTGAAAATTCCACGTACCGTTTGAATTATCTCTCTGTCCAATAAAGAAATAAACGATATCAAACTAAGAATTAATTGTCTTGTTTTGAATATTATTTTTTTTTTTTTACTTTTCTGGGGCCCGTTGCATAAAACTTACCATTGAATTTCAATAGTAACTACCGTCAGCATCAATGATTATAAAATTTACCGCTGATTTAAGACTTACCGCATAGAAAGGAGCGGTAAGTCCAGCGGTAAGGGTTTTATGCAACAGGGCCCTGATTCAATAAAAAAACGGGCAATGTAACGCGCAATTGCTGAAGAAAGAAAATATATTTAATGACCTAATAACGGCGAACAAATCCTTCTAATTTCTTTTTTCCTCTTTTTGGGGGTTAATTTTCTTTCTATACTCAAATGGATTTTACGTACACGCAATTTTAGTGAAACCATTTTCTTTTTGGTCGGCATTCTACGATAAGGTTCCTGTGGGTTCCTGTGGGTTCACCCTCGCCAAAATTGCGTGATTTCTCTTAAATACTATGAACCCGAATGATCTCTGATTGGTAATTTAGTCTATTTCATGATCAACAGTTGTTTATTTTCTGCTTGTAAAAAAAAACAACAACACGTGAACAATTAGTAGGCCTTATACTGGGTCTTGTCATGTATCGTACATCTCTGTTTCGTTCAGCCGAGCGAGCCATGCCATGGCAATTGCGACGCACATACGGCGCACTCGCCTTTCCCACACGTGCACATTCCCTGGTTACATGCAGCCCGCATACCAACATGTGATGTATCAGGTGACTTACAAATGCAGTGAATAATCTGCTAACGGTGCTTGCCTGGTACCTCCTTGGCCGTAATTACAGCTAGGGTACGGGAAACTAAAACTTTTACAAATTGCTTCAATGAAAACGGCATCGATGTATGTATACATGTTACCATTCTTAATAGTATTATGTGAATCAGGTGAATTCCACGCCTGTCTACTGTTCTCATTCCCGACCGCTGTGCTACTACTAGTATATACTTGTTGAGTCTAATCTTGCAGTGATTCTTGCCGGCTAGCGGCTGTGGATGTGGCCACTACCCACACACGTGTGTACTGTATTCCATGTGCGCCTTGGATCACGGACGCTTTTAACGAAATTTGGACGAAACTGCCGAGCTCCGAACACGCATTTTCCGAACGAGCAACGCATTTGCCGAACGAAATTGAGCGGGCGGTCGTGCGTGAAATGCGTCCACAAAGCGTCAGAATCGTTGCTACTGGATCGATAACGAAATTTCGTCCAAATTTCGTCCAAATTTCGTTGCTACTCGATCGATAACGAACTTTCGTTGGAAAACGAAATTGACGGAGGCGTTTCTTATTGCGCGTACTGTACCATCAATGCGTTTGAAATCCCACAAGCCAAATTATAGATTTCTCTCCTTCGCTTCAAAGCTTTGACCCCATACAAAACAGGGTGCTGGGCTGATGTCATCTCTGATACCTCCCAAGTTACGTGTACCTACAACACTGTCTCTTGCCTGGCGACAAAGCCAAAGGGCTTCACAGGGTGTGAAGCAAGTCTTTGATGTCTTCATCCTGTTTCTATGGCAAAAAAAAAATCACCCTCTGACCCCTATGAGGAAGTACTGAACATAATCAGATGTGGTTGCAATTAAGGCAATTGCAGGACTGATATGTATCTTTAGCATGAGAATCTTGCAAATTTGGGGCTGATGTCACCTGCTGCCAAATATCCAATTAAAGAGATCTTTAAAGACAGTAAATATGAAGAAAATCAAGTTTGCTCGATAATATCAAGGCGTTACTCCTAAATCATATCATAACAAAGCGATGGAGGTTATGATCCATTTAAAACTTGCCTCAGGACTCCCCCTCCCCCAACTTCTAACTGAAAAAAAAGCTACATTGTAAAGGGTTGTTAGTTTTGTCATTAATGTTTTTGTCCGCAATCATGTATTTCTACAGTACTGTATATGATTTTTCTGTACCTTATTGATAATGGTTTTAGGGGAAAGCATAGAAGCTTTGCTTTTTCAACACTTGATAAATGATATGCTTCTTAATAATTATGTTTTGTTAGTATTACACTTTTATATTCAAGCTGCTTGTAGAATATGATGGTACATTATTGGTTTTTTGCGTGGTGTTTGGTGCACTTAGTATATATTATTCTTTGTTGAAACAAAATAAAAGATTTGAAATTGTGTTAAACATCGCAAGGTTTATGATTGTTAAATGCTCGAAACTCCATCCGTAATTCCTAGTGAAAATCCTAATTTATGTGGTAAATTGAGACTTTTGCATCACAAAAGAAAAACTTTCTGTTAAGAACATCCTTCAGATAATGATCAGCACTAAATCTTAACAAACTATGTAGCTGCATGTCAGAAAAAAACAGCAAATTAGTTTTCTATTTCCACGTATATTTTTGCCATTCATATTGTACAGGAGAATAAGAGTGGCGACCATTTTGAATTTTTGCATGTAGAAGAATAAAAATGTATGTCGGCCCCCTATATTGTAAGTGGCACCCATCATATTAGTATTGCACATGCAACATTTTATAACAGCATAGGTACGGAACTGAAAATACAGTAATTTTGGTATATATTTCCATGCATACTTTTTGCCATTCATATTGTACATGAGCGTAGGAATGGCGTCCATTTTGAATTGAAAATGATCTTTAAATACCAAATGAAACTATATGAAATGAAAATTTTCTTGCAAATGCACATGGAGTAACTCTAGGAACAGAAATGTACAAAGTTTGGTAGAATAATTGGTCACAGAATGCACATGATTGTGATTATCACGGCCAAATTAGCATATTTGGCGGCCATTTTGGATTTTTGCATTTTGCCGAAAATGCTCAAGGTTACGCGAGTGGCATCAATCGGATTTGGAATCAGCACCCTCGAATTGACAAGAAACCATCAAAAAACATTGTATATATCAAAAAACAAGGTTAGGTGCCTTCTAGCCTGGACTACCATCCATCCACGCGCAAGGTCTTTCACTCCACGCACTGGGCATGGGTTTGGCTGCAAAGTGGTGCCAATAATTACCTGAGTGTAGCCCTGAAGAGGCAGAGATCTTGTTCTTCGGATGATGCTAGGCAACATACTGGATTGTCGAATACTATACAGACACAATTTTCTAACGTTCCGACTGTGCTGGGAGTCGCAAGTTACCGGTACCGATGATTATGGATATCATACATGATACACGGCTTATGAAATGCCCTCGATATGCGACGTAATACGATTCTTCAGCGTATCCCCATGTGTGCGGTAGGCGGATTATGTAGAAGTTAGCCGAGAATAATGTGTGCACTGTAGTTGCTGATAAGATTGCACAATTTTAAAATAAACAATAACTATCTTTAAGAGGTCAAATTAAAAATATATATATATTGATTTGTCAGTAAAAAATTATTTATCTAACTTGATTTCAAACAATGTAGAAATTGTGTTTTGAATTAAGTTATGATTTCGAAATCATTATTATCTACCATGTGTACCACTGAAATCCTTGTTCAGGAGATCGGCTAGTTTCCTTGGACTGGTGCCACTGACCAGTGTTGCCAGATGGTGATTTCGGGAACCAAAAAGGGTGAAATTTGGTGATTTTTGAAGTTGTTTGGTGACAAAATTTTAGCCTGGTAACCAAATCAAAATTTGGTGATTTTTGGTAACTTTTTGGTGATTTTTAGACCCATGAAAAATAATCACACTAATTGAAAAGGAAAATGCATTTTGCCCAAAGTTTTCCCCTTATTTCCTGCAGAAACATAACATGTGCCCCCCCCCCCCCCCCCCCCCTTTTTTTTTTTTGGTCACAGCGACACACACAAACACTCATAGTCAAATATCCATACACATCGTACACATTTTGCACTTAGTGTGTGTGACTACGGTGCGCCGAAAATTGCACCGAGACTGGCGCAGTGTTTGATAAAGGTTTATTGATATAATTTTGTCTTGAAATTGAAGCTTTACCTACGCTTTTCCAAATTTGGTGATTTTTGATGGCTTTTGGTGATTTTTTACAAGCCTTTTGGTGATTTTGCTCGGTTGGGACCTGGCAACGCTGCCACTGACCACCACTGTACAGTATACAGGAGAAGAACAACAATACGATGAGTGAACATGTTGGAGATGTTGTCTTTCGAGTCGATCAGGTAAATTGTATAGTAGATTTACATTCCCTACATTTAACCTACATTCTGTAGGTGGTGATGATGATGCCAAATTTCTCTTTGTCATGAAGAATGATATAATACTCATACTGTGAAAGGAGGCCTCCCCCCCCCCCCCCGTCCGATATTGTGTGGTGTCTAGTGATACCATAAAGCATGCACAGTTTACCAGCACTGCATGCACTACACTGCACTGCACTGCGTGCTCTTTATTACAGTGAATCACCTCCTGCCAGGTCCTTTACGAGACTGGGTCTAACAGTTACTAGTGGAGATCTTTAGGCTATCCAAATACAAGGCAGGGATTTGGGTAGCGGTAGGGGGCCAACACATTTTTGACCTTTAAAAATCCAAAGTTCAAATTCAAATGACTCTCTAATGTTTGTTAGACGGTTCTAGTCTCTAATTTAGTAATTAGATAAGCAAGCTGCCCATAGATAATCTTAGTTAAATTTAAATTTTACCATAGTTATAGTCCAAACTTTGACCGCCTGCTATATTGTGAACTGTAACATTTCGAGTAGCTCCTAGTGCTAGTGCCAGGCCAGGTGTACATGTAAATTTTGGCATAGGAGGTTGACCCTGCTGCTGCAGGTTTTTAAATATTTTTAGGTACCAGAAGAATTTAACTATAGTACACGGCCCTGTCACATGCAAAAGCATATGTATGGATAACCCCGGGGCGCTCCTTAACACAGTTAAATATCAACACTTCGCATTGGGGCTGGTTGCAGTTAACGTATGGACTATGGTTTCTACATGTAGCCGGTCATCGAATCTTGGACGGCGTTATGGTTGAATTATGGGCTGCTTGCTTTGGCCACTATTTGTGACCCACCACAACAAAAGGATCCTTACGTCACTGATGGCTGAGCTGAGAAAATTGAGCGTGAAGTCAAATCATCAAAATTGGTCAAAACAATCATTTTTTTTGGGGGGGGGGGCATAATGTTGTAGTCTAATGTACATCATCTGTCATCTACCAAAATTTCGAAGCTAGATGATCACAGGAAAGGCAAGAAATTAGCGATTTTCTGGGCCACTATTTTCTGACTTTCAGTGGAACAGAAACATGTCCTAAGATATGGATTTAGCGCCGCAGATTGACTCCGCCCCTAGCAACGGGGAGTGATCTTTATTGGTCAGTGCGTGGCATCCTGGTTACTGATTGGTTGTGCGTAGACCGCTGGCACTAAGCTTGAATGAACATCGCAGAGGGTACTACTGTACATGTATGAGCAGACCTTCTGTTGTCAAGAGATGAAAACTGTCTTACCTTTCCTTGATCATGATTGCGTCGGAAAGAAAACTTTGAACGCGTTTTTCTTGAAACGTTGATTTCTTAGACCACTCGACATGGTCTCATAAAATCACCAACATCTCCACAACTGAGTAATTTTATGAGTCATGTTAAATATGAAAATAAAGCGGAAGAATAGGGGAATAATGTCATGTCATTTTCAGAAAATCATCCTCCCGACTTTCGGATCCTTGTGTTGTAGCAGGTCACATTTGCTAGTCAAGTCTCATTTGTGATACAACTGTGCTTCGATTAATAGCTTTTGAAAAATCAGACCATGTAGCATTCAACAATGCAGAGAAGCTCACTCACACCAATGATAGTGAACAATAGCCATATTATTCCCTACATTTTGTATCTCTAATAAATGGGGGGTGCTGTGAGATAAGTAATGCATTGCATTGTTCATTCACACAGAGTGATAATGACTCAGACATCTGGGATGATTCAGCCCTCATCAAGGCTTATGACAAAGCCATCAGCTCAGTGAAGGTGAGATTTTTCCTTTGCCCTATAGATACATGTACTATTATGTGTAGGCTTACCAGTCTCATCATAAGATTTGTAGTGACATACATTTTGTACTTTATCAATAATGTGATGATACTACTTTGTCAATAATGTGATGATACTACTTTTAAATCAATAATGTGATGATACTACTTTATCAATAATGTGATGATACTACTTTATCAATAAGATAATGCCACTTGCTTTGTTTTATCTTCTTATCCTCTTTAGTTTTTATCTTCTGTCTCCAATGATGATGATGATGATTATTTGTAGGTTGTACATGTTGTGATAATGGCAGCTAAATAATGGGACTTACCATTATTACAAATATTGATTGTAAATGAGAGTATAACTGTGGTGCTGATACTTTGCTTGATACCTTCTGTATTGAACTGAAATTATTTTTGATATGCTTTTGAGATTTGGCATGTATACTTCACATAAGCACCTTACAGGACATTGCAGTTTACTCCTACAAATTTCTGACCTACTGTACACTACAGAATATGACCAAAAACAGCAATGGAGAAAAGCAGAACAAACAGCCTAAGAAGACCAAGAGAGGTGGAAAGAAAAAGAACAAGAAGACTCCAACGCAGTCCGTAAGTATGGGTAGTGAATTGTGATGACTTAGTCATGAAATGGATGTGTTATTTCTCTGTAAACCCAGAAGTCAAATATTGCCTAATTCATTGCATTTCCCTCAGTCCCATTAAGATCAACTTGAGTGGAGTTGGCAGTAGATTATCTGAAAGTGCCCTAGGACAAGGTAGTATAGGAATCCAGCACAGTTATTGAAAATTTATTCAATTTAAGACATCTTGATGTTACACGGTATGATATTTTAAAAATATGAACCTCATGTATATGAAACCTTTGTTGTGTGAACTACAACCTTTGCTATGGACAACAAAAACATTCTTATGAGTGTCACAATTCATAAGAGATAATAGGCATGTAATGATTTCTGTTCGTTGCAATAGTGGCCTTGTCTAAAGTATGACAAAAGTATGGCTTTTATAGGGTATTCACTTCTAGAAAATGACAATTCTAGATACTGTATACGCCGAATATTTCGTGAGGTTTTTATTTTCGTGAATTTTGCGAGTCGGGTGCTATTCATGAAATTAAAGACACGTGAAAATATTGACTCTGATCCCCGATGTGAATGTTACGTATGCGTGTACATTTCTCTGTTCAGTATAGGACTCCACGATCGCGAATTTAACCACTTGTGGAATCGTCAGGAATTCCCGATTCGCGAAAATGTAGACTCGCGAAATGTATGGCATATACAGTAAATAATCGTTCATGTTTCCCTGTCCTGGGATAGAAATGGAGAGTCGGCGACCGCTGCCGGGCAGTCTTCACCGAGGATGACCAGATCTACAGCGCTGTCATCCGGAACATTAACTCGAAGGGGCATTCATGCCGCATTCGGTATGTCGGTTATGGCAATGAGGAGGACAAGAGACTGTCAGAGATCTTCAGTGAATCAGAGGTGGAGGCCAGTGCTGACCTTGAGGTGAAGTTTCTGGGGTTATTTCAGATTGGGGAGGAGGGAAAGAGTATCAGTGGTCTTGTGCACTGTCTGAGTACTGAAAATGTGTTGTGGGTACCAGCTGCCAGTCTAGATTCGTAGACAGAGATCAGTATGTACTGGCATGTACAATAGCACTCATCCTTACATTGGAAAAAATATTTGTTAGATTTTGGCTTTTTGTTTTTTTATATTTATTGTAGGAAGGTAATCAAATTCTTTTATGAAAGGTCAACATAGTTTTCAGCTGTTGTCTTTTGTTTGTGTGTGTTTTAGTCCATCAGAAAAAAAGCCTTGAGACAGTTTGTCAAGGCAAAAACTTAAACTTTGAATACTTTCCGTTTTCAAAACCATCATTGCATGCTTGCTTTAAAAAGGATATTGTACTAAGAGAATTGAAAAAATGAAGAATCAGTGTTGTTTTAGTTGTCTCTCTTAAAAATAATGACAATACAAACCTAGAATGTAGATAACCAATTAATGTTCCACATGCTCTTTACAATTACCTATTTTACACACAAAGAAAGAATTAACAAATCATATTTTGATATGCTGTTTTGAAGATAATTCATATTCATGTACATGTGAGAAAATAGAATGAAAACTTGTGTGTGTGTGTGTGTGTGTGTGTGTGTGTGTGTGTGTGTATATAATACCTAGCATTGATTTTACATCAATTGCTGTAGGCCCCCATGTAAAAAAAGAAAGAAAAAAAAATTGTATACACCTACTACCTACTGTGTAAAAATAGCATTCTGCAGGTCATAGGTCACTCCAGTACAAAAAGTCAGCTTTTATATTTCTTATCTTATAAATGTTTTGTTGGCTTACTTCCTGACAGAATGGTTTTGATTCCATGGAGTGGACCGACCACAGTCAGAGCCCCATGCACCCTGCCAGTGGCGTGGGCCCCCGGAAGCGCACTCATCATCCCCTGCCTCCTCGTCACGCCCACCCCTATGCCCCACATCCGCCCCCTCCGGGACCACCTCCCCACCCACACATACCGGGAGCCATGCCTTATGGGTCATGGTATCCTCCCCCTCCAACACCACCACCACCACCACTGATGTCATCCGTCATGACACCTCTGCCGTTTGCTCCCTGGGGATCACCAAATCCTCATGTGAGTTCTGATTTTTCATTGTTCTTTCTTGTAGAAGGGGCATTGCCAAATTGTGTTGATTGTGAAGTTGTGCGGTTATCATTTGTCTCCTGCTGCTAGTATGCCAGTCTTACATGAGAATATGCAGAGATATCTAGTATGCAAGACCAGTAGCCAGCTTCTCAAAGTCAGGAGTCATGTATGATCCAACTCATAGCACTATTTCTTGATTATCCACAAAATGAGACTTGCAATAGCCAAGTTTTGAACGTGATGGGTTTTGATGGGTTTATGCAGTTTTCATTCACAATTAACATCACATTTTCAGATGATTCCAACATGGGGAGGCACACCAACAACACCAGGACAGACACAACCTGTAAGTAGTAACTTCTATATATTTACTCTCACCTTTACAAATCTTTTGCTAACCTCACTTTGGTCAACAGCTGAGAAACCACAGAAAAAGTTGTTTTGACCAGAATGCAAGTGTGGACATGCACGCAAGTTTAATGAAAATTGGAAGTGTGTAAAGCAAATAAAAGCTTTTGTGTTTTTCTTGTTGTTGTTGGTCCATTCCATCAAGTTTGTATTCCTGATGTTTTAGCTTTTTTTTTTCTATTTTTCCAATAAAATATAAAGGCAATTTTGCAATGAGGTGACACAAAATGCATTCTTATCATTACCTAGATATGCCACTTTATATTGTGAGAGATAGTGTAAAATTAGCATCATGAGATCATTATTATTGTGGAGTAAGCATGGTGCCTTGCAGGGGTCGCACTTAACTTTTTTTTTAACTAGCCAGACGGACTACTTAGAATCAATTTTGACACTGAAGCAATATTTTGGCTAGCCAGACGGACCAGTTACTTCAGAATTTTATGATTTTTAGCGAGTCCGACATGATTTTGGGTGGCCAATGGCCAGCGGACCATCGCCAATTTCGAACCCTGCCTTGTATTATCTCATCTTTGTGCTTGCGCTGGAGTAGCGGGTACCTCCACTCCCCCCTGATGAACCCCCACATCCACCCCTACCTGAAGATGTGGACAGTATGGACAAAGAGGCACTCCATTCTATGCTGATGGCTTGGTATATGAGTGGCTACCACACTGGCTTCTACCAGGTATGTCTGCTAGTGTTTGTGGCCATTATCATGCCTCTTTTTTTCTTCCATTTTTTTTCTCACTGTCTGTGGTGGAAAATTGTAGTTGCCTTCAGTTTTCTCTGCTTTATACACGAGTATGTACATGGTTATGCTCTCTGTCTATCTTCTGATATCTTGGTACCATGGAGAACATTATGACGAACCCAGTAGTTGATTGAGGGTAAAGGCAGTACATGTATGTCTAGAGAGATTAGACTGAGCTAAATGTCTGATATGTGGGAGTACACCTACATAACTTAACCCTGTTCTAACTGGGCTATTTGAGATCTGAAGGGGGGGGGGGGGTCAAATTGACCCCCCCCCCCCCCCTTCAGATCTCGGCCGCCGATGGCACTATCGCCGCAGGAGAGGAGTAAGGTGCCTGTATAATTTATGGAGAGTGCTCGCACATCTGTGATAAGACCATGTATAAACTTTGAGGGTTTCTTTTATAGGGACTTGATCAAAATCAGGATCGTGATTTGAGATTCAAAACATGGAAGTATGTAGTGTGTAAGCAAGTCTGTTTCTGTACACAGTACAGAGTGTTACAAAATGATTGAATAGGGCCCTGCACTTGACGTGCAACTTTCACAGACTAATGGAAGTTACTAAGATATTTGTTTTTGTCCAGTGCTCAAAAGTCCTAATAAGCTGTCCTCTGACTGACCTCCGTGCAGGGTCTGAAGAGTGCAAAGTCCAGCAACAAGTCATCGCCAAGACCGGACGCCAGCACCGTGCCAACACCAGCCCAGAGCAGGGAGAAGAAGGGCCAGACAAAACCAGAGGAAGAGAGAGGCAAACCTCCCGACACTGAAGAGAACAAGTCAAGAACTTGTGAAAGTACTCCGGCTGATGGGGAAGATACGGAAACAGACAGTTAAAGGACAATACCCTGATGGTCCTGGACTTATCTTTTTTATCTTTATTTTTCTACAAGTTTTTCGGAATAAGAGAAACAAAAAATAGCAAATACATGCAGCCATGAAATATTGAAATACATCAGGGAGAATGCTGTCTCATTTATTTATTTGTTGTTGTTGCTTAACATGTTTTCTTCTGTTGACATTTTGTGCTTGCCTAGACAGTCTGTCTGAAGAATGAACATCTCCATTTTCTGTGTCATGGAAAGTTGTTATTTTGTATTTTCTGAAGAAAGAAGAATAGCATCAAGTTTAAACAGGGTCAGTGATATCACTGTACTGTGGGTACATGTATATATATACATACACTAAATAGGTGACACAAGGCCTGTACAGTTGTACTTAAATCTAGCCATCAACCATTTGAACCTTGTTGAGAGTGAATTTCAGACCTGTTAAAAGTTTGTCTGATAAGATAGAGTAAAACTTTATAATAGTGAAAATTTGATCAAATTTGATGAAATTGAGAAGTTTTCCTTATTTTCAGCAATCACTTCTTGAAGAGTCATAGATATACAAAATGAGTGAGCTGATGATGTCATCCCCTCACAACTTGCCATATAGTTTGTGCACAAAATCTGGAAATGCCTATTTTTTTGTTCAAATGCATTTATGTCTCAGTCTCCTATCCTAATATATCTAACTGATCATTATTCCGAAGTATTTCAGCTAGAAGTAATGTTTTAGAGTATAATAGCAGAAAAATATAGTTTTAGTCAATTTCTTGTGTGTATTCAATGGCAAATTGTGAGGTGATGACATCTTTAGCTTACTCATATGCATATTCATATCAACTGTTTGAGAGCTGTTGTGCAAAAATTAGTGGAACTTCACAGTTTTGTAACTTCCCTAATTTTTATCCAATTTGGATCAAATTTTCACTGGTGTGCTTATGAAATTTTACCTTTTCTTTACAGACTAACTTTAAAGTGGTGTGGAATTTCCATTTTAGGCCTTCATCCCAGTACGTAGCATCTTCAGTGTGTGTGACAGATACTACATGTCTGGCACACATGCACTGGGAGGGCACGTGAGAGTTGGAAATCAATGTGTTTTAGCTGCATGAATGTTCTCATATCACCTTAACACTGTCTATGCATGTGTCACAAATTGTTTATATTTTTACCTGCCTTATGTTGCAACGACGGTTTCACGGCTATCTGGATCCGGCAACATCAAAAGCTGTGTATAACTTTGTGTGCCCTTGTATTGCAAAACCATCCAAAGCGTCAGGAATTTTAGATATAAGAAAAAATCCAAATGAGGAGATTCTCAGCTTTGATATGATACATGAATGATCAAAAGTTATTGTTCCAAACTTGCTCAATTGAATTATAAAAAGTCCAGGCAGAAGACTCGATCCCTCTGAAAACTAGGGCTATGAAGTTATGGGTATACAATCAAATTTGCCAAAGTTGAATAACGCATAAGTTAAAGATCTTTTCAAGTCATCTTTATATTCTGTTGTTTTTAATTCCTTATAAGTTGAATTTTCTCTGAGTTGAGACTATTTCTTTAGTCCAAATAGATTCGACTTAGGCAAGGTTGTCTGTATCAAAATGAATACATTGATGATAATGAATAAGGATTTATTCAAATAAATTGATAATTGTGAAATACTTTTGTTCAAATTTCAATCATTGCATTTGTCGGTGTTTATATTTTTGGAAATTGAGTTTGAACTTTATTTGCTTGAATGCAGAAATAAATCAAACCAAACAAACAAACAAACAGATACAATAACTCACCGTTCACTGTGTTTGGAACAATAACATGGTGAAATCGTACAGAGGCAACCACCATGAATGGATTAGGATGTACCAGATTGACCTTTGTAACGTGACAACACTCTGTCACCAAATATGCCAAAGTATCACTCTTTCAGTGAGTTTAGAATTTCTGAAGGGTTTTCAATCGTTCTTTCTGCATGGTTCATTTCAGGAAAATGGAGAAAACCAACTTGAGACAAGGAGGTATATATGGGTTTTAAAAAAGAAACAATTGTAAAATAGGTAACTGTACTAATTTTACACTTCTAAACTTAACATCTATGTAAATACAATGTACCTGTTAAAGGTATGGTATAGTTTTGGTTGAGACCTAATTTCAGGTTTCTAACATTTTTGGTGAGATAATGAGAAACCTTTTATGAAATATGAAAGAGCATGTAATTCCATGAGGAATTCAACGTTTATTTGATGAAAATTGGTTTTGAAATGGCTGAGATATCCAAAACAGCGATTCTAATAAATTGTGGGACCCACATTTTATTACAATTGCTTTGTTTTACTTTGTTTTTGGATGTTTCAGTCATTCCAAATCCGATTTTCATCAAATAAACCTTGAATTCCACTTCAAATGGTATGCTCTGTACTATTTCAAGTGTTTTCTTGGTACATGTATCTCACAAAAAGTTAAAAAATTGAAACATTTGGGTAGCTTAGAGACTTCATTCAACAGTTAACTTGTAATCTCAGTTGGTTCAATTTTTGAGCAAAACTTCAGACTTATGACTACAACATACTACAATGTACCCCCCCCCCCCAAAAAAAAAAAATGAGATATCAAATTTTCAAATGTTGAAGCCTGGAAATTTTGTACATTTGAGCAATTAAAACACGATTTCCGAAGAAACTACATTTGTATATAAATAAAAGTTTACCACTTCTTCATCCAAATCACCTTCACATTTCCTATTCCGCTGTAGAAATTTTATGCGGGGAATGTAGCGACCAGTCACGCGCTCCCAAATGTTGTAGCTTGCTCTAGAGAGACACGTGACGCTGCAGCCCTATGAATTCATATTAAAGCTAGCTAGGTGTGTGGGAAGTGTAGCACCTGGCGCCTCTGTGCCCAGGATTTCTAATGATTAATGTTGTCACGCGTCACTCAGCATTGTTCGGTGGTGATGATGAGGCGCGTTTTCCAACCCCCTCCGAAAATGCGATCTCGTCGGTGTTTGCGCTCTGTTGCATGAAAGACTCTTGTGCTACCGTTCGTCACGCGTGATAAATTAATGTATTTTGGTGCATGGATATGTTCTTTAAATTATGAAAATGGTTTTTGATTGATGGATTGAAAACATGAGTGTTGAACCATTTCGTGAAGCACAAAAGCACAAAAAGAGCCATTACTGTGGCGGCAGCTAGGCGAGTTTCATTCAGCTGAAAGCCCTGAAAGTTGTTGCTATGCCAACGATCACAATTATGTTCACCTATGCTACAATTTGACGTTTGCAAATGTCTTTTTGAAAGGGGGCCTCAAAGAAGTTCGCTCAGATGTTCAGCTCAAACTCTTTTATAGTAGGCCTATTAACATTTAGTTTGAGTGATACAGGCCGAGTAAATGGTAGAATACGTCTAATTAGATAAGCTCTCTGCCTAGATTATTACAGAGTGTTCATCAAGTCAAATTGTTGTCGTGGTTGCCAGTGTGATGGATTCACAATTCCATTAACAATGCATTTACTTTAAATATCTAGAATTTCTCTCTTTAAGTCAACTCATTTCAATTATGACATTTTAAGTCATCTACCAGTGTGCTATTTGTTATGTTGTCGCAGATTTCTCTTCCCTGTTAAAACGAATTGCTGTCATATTTCACTGATGGATGCTGTCTTTACTGTCTTGTAAAAAGAGGACAGAGGTTTTATTTCATCGCCAAAGAATTTATGCGACAATGTTTAATTATGTAATTCATTCTTTATGAGGAGAAATGGAGGTATTGCAAAATACACATAAATTACGAATATTTCCCTAGGATAATATCTTCCTGGATGTGTATTTTTCAGTGACTTCAAGAAATTATTAGAGGCAGGAGTGAATAAATTATGTTGCAATCAGCGAGGTTCACACAGACAGCATTTTCCCTGTTGTTTCTTTGTCTTTTTCTTCTTGCCTTTCCGTGTGTCTATCTTTCACTCCGTTTTTGGCTAGCTTATAGCGATACACTGAAATATGAAACCGCCAAAAGTTGGATAAAATGCCGATCAAAGTATGGTTTTACTGTTATGATCATCTTGTGAAGCGTAATGTTTCAAAACGAACGTGTTTTGTTTTGTTTTTGTTTTGTTTTGACATTGAGATGCATGTGTATCCACATCATAGAGAGACGAAATAGATTTTCATCGCAGCATTTTGAATTGTTAATGCAATGCAATGTCGTTTTCGTTTTTTTGAAGTACAGAGGCCGCGTATTTGATTCATTGTGCTCTTACATTTGACATCGACTCGCTCAAATCTCAATGCAAAATGTGAGATTGATTAAAGTTTACATGGTAACTTGTTTCGTAAGACAGAGACAGATCAGTGTCTGTATCTTTGAATTGTATGATGTACCGTGTAAGATCAGAGACCAAAACTGGTCATTGTCAGGAACCTCATGTTGTGAAATATATTGTATTTTTTTTAACAAAGCGATGTCCGTTTCTCGCTTTTCAAAATATTGACTTACAGATTATTTTAAAACAGCATGATTTTGTTTGGCGTAATTATATGGAATTCATAATCACTGAATCAGAATAGATTGATGAAAGCAAGCTATTCTCAAGATTAGAATTTCGTTGTGATATGAAAATTGCGATACATATACGGTACTATAAACAAAGTCGGACTACTGGAGTAAACGGGGCTCGACAGCCGTGACAGACATTGGTACCGAATGTTTTCTGTGGTTCAAAACTCTGTAGTTACATACAAATCCGTTATTGTCCTTTCCGATATCAAACAAAATTGTGCTTTTGTGACTTCAAATCGCAGGTTTTGATTCTTTACAATAATTATATAAGAAAGTGTCATATCTCAAAAAGCAGAATGTGTTCATTCGATGTTAACACACACACACAAACAAACAATATGTACGTTACACTCAGACGCAGAGAAGCAGTTACCAATAATGCCGAATCTTCAAGAATACCGGCGGTTCTTTTATGCTCTGTTTCTGGTGATAGTCATGTTGGTGGTGGTGGTGGTGGTGTGGTGGTGATGGTGATGGGTTGTTTGTATGTGTGTGTGTGTGTGTGTGTGTGTGTGTGTGTGTGTGTGTGTGTGTGTGTGTGTATGTGTGTGTGTGTGTGTGTGTGTGCGTGTGATTTGAATATAAAAGATAAAAAGTGATAATGAAAGGTGATGCAAAATCTTTAGACTTTACAGTCCTACTCGAACAGTAAAAAAAAAAAAACAACTTCATATGATAAGCAAATAGATTGGCCAGTTCTAAACGTGATTTTCTCTCAAACCTTTTACCTTTTTACCTTCTTTTGGAAGTGGTTTTCATCATGCTGTGTAAGCATAATTGATCTTTCATCAAGGCAAATTTCAAAAGGTTAACACTCTTTAACCCAGATCCTTTTGCAGTCAAGTTCTAAGTTCTTCATTTTGCTTTAATCATTTCCTTTTCTTTGTTTCCTATCTTTTATTCTCTTTCTTCATGCTTGTCTTCTTTTCTCCTTATTCTACTTCTTCCTCTTTAATTCTTCCTCTTTTGACCGAAAGATCGGTCTGTATCTGGGTCGTTTGGGGATATGTTCCGCGGAGACTGCGTCTGGCTTCACGGATCCCCTCTACGGAGGAGAGCCGATAAAGTTTAAAAAAAAATGATAAAAGACTCCCCCGGACAGACTGATTTTTATGCCTCCGCCACGAAGTGGTGCCGGAGGCATTATGTTTTCATGTTGTCCGTCCGTCCGTACGTCCGTACGTCCGTCCGCATTCGTTTACGCGATAACTTGAGTAATATTGATTGGAATTTTACCAAACTTGGTCCAAGTATAAAGTATGATGGGGTATGATTAAAGTATGATTAGATTTTGGGTGAAACGGCCAAAGGTCAAAGGTCATAGGTCAAGGTCAAATCATGAAATTGTATCCGTTTACGCGATAAGTCAAGACTGGATCAATCATATTTCACCAAACTTTGTCCGAGGATGATGTATGATGGGACAATTACTTGATTAATTTTTTAGTAAAATCGGACAGAGGTCAAAGGTCAAAGCTCAAGGTCAAATCCTAAAATTTATCTGTTTATGTGATAACTCAAAACTGGATGAAGTAGCTTTCACCATACTTGGTCCAAGGATGATGTATGATGGGACAATTAGTTGAGTAGATTTTAGTGACATTGGTCAGAGGTCAAAGGTCAAAAGGTCAAGGTCAAATGCTAAAAATGTTGCTATTTCCTCATATTCATGCAATGCCAGAAGATATTTTCTTGAAACTTAGTGTAGACATGTACTACCGCCTAGAGATTCTCCAGAGAGAGTTCCATGTCATAAGGTCAAAGGTCAAAAGGTCAAAGGTCAGGTGAAAATGTTACAATTTCACTTTTCTCGCATATGGTTCAATGTATCTTCATGGAACTTGCTACATACGATACGCATGTACTGACTGGCAGGGATTATCTAGGGAATTTAGGGGTCATGAGTCAATAGTCAGGGGTCAAAGTTCAAGGTCAGCTCCTCAAAATTTTACTTTTTCCCTCATATACTAGTACAATGTATATAGATGCAATGCTTGCATTATTATTTTTAAAACTTAATATATACATGTATTACCTAATGGAGATTCTCTTTGAAATTTTTAGTCAGAAGGTCAAAGGTCATATGTTAAGGGTGAAAGGCCAGGTTTAAATGCAACCAAAAAAAAATCTATTTCATACTGTAATTACACTCTTTCTTCGTACCTTGAAAATTACTCAAGGGTCGGTCAGGAGTCAAGTAAAAATCCTCAATTCCCCAAATACTTGTACCTGCACTCTTAGACAATTATAGCAAAACCTAGTTCAAGGAAAGTGAACATTCAAGATATTTCTGACAAACCTGTCATTTCACTATTTTGCCAGTTATGTGAAACTGTCATCACACATTGTGAAGACATTGTACTATACACCTATTGGGAGAGTCATGCATTATGGCGGAGGCATCAGTCGCCATAGCGACATTTCTAGTTCTGTCTACTTCCTCTTCTACTTCTTCATAGCAACAGTAGATTATGCATATCGTCTCCGTCATGGGCATCCTTGATGGTTAGTATATTTTCAAGCATGTGTGATGTTCTGATGAACATTCATGAGCCGACACTCAAAATGCCATACATATGTAGCTCCTGCTCGAAGGGGGAGGGGGGGGGGGGGGGGGGGGAGGGGATTTCCAGATGAAATTCATCAGTGCCAAATTTGGCCGAATCACAGAGCTACAGTGCACTCCCGTTATAACGAAGTCCTTAGAACAGAAAAGTACATAGATATGATTATGAAGATGGTATATTTTGGGACCGGATTTTTTTTTTCGTTTTAAAGAGAATTTTGTTATAACCGTAATCGTTATAATTTGGGTGTAGTGTAAAACATTTCCAATCACGTGCCAAAAGATCGAGATGTCGACTTATAAATGCATGTACTGTCGTATGGTGGTTTTTTAAATGACGTGCATGTAACGGAGCAAAATGTAAGCTTGTCTTGATTTTATAATGAGACTGCGTGTTTACGTTAGTAAACACAGGGGGCCCTCATCCCAAAGCTTTTGCACGTGATGTGTGTGACACGTGCGGGTTCGCCATATAACAATAAAGAATTCGCTGTCGGAAAGAGGGTTAGTTGATCTCATAAAAGCCGATAAACTCGCCCAGAAATGCACGTTCATGCGCTCTCTCTGTGGAATCGCCTGCGAGCTAGCGGCAAATTATGGTCGTCATGATATCTCGCTGCGAGGTAAACACTGGCAGGCTCTCCCATTTATTGCAGTTTTCGAATTATGCGGTGTTTGCATTGATACTTACAACGCACTTACTGCCTGTAAATGTACGATATCCGTGCCGACGGAGTGTGTGACCCCACCCTAATCCTCTCCCTTCTTTATTCTCTAACGATGTTTTGCATAATTTTACAACTTCTCTTTATACCTTTCCTGCCCAAGAGAAAATGTATTTAACCACATCATTTTTTTTTTCGTACGAGTACTGCAAATTGTGACATCGAAGAACAAGAAACTAAAGGGGTCTTAAAAACTCAGACTTTTGACTAGAAATGGGATACTCTTATCACATTTTTTTAAAAATAAAGAAACAGCAAGGAGAAGGGAAATACAGACCTGCTCTCAAACGCATTTCACTCATTCATTTTGCCAATAATATCATCTATGCAAGAGAAGCCGAGATAGAGAAGGGAATAGGAGAGGGGGGTACACTGGTGTAGTGTCTCAAGTGGCATGGGACATGTAAGTATACAGTGTACATACTTAAACTTTTACCCCACCCAACAATTCGTTGAATACAAAACTGTGACAGTTGTGAATGGGAAGTAGGTAACGTGGGTCAAATACCTACAAATGTCGTCGTCAGGTCGCGAGTGGCATAGTACATAAACATTTGTCATTGTGGCGCAAGATATGAAAAGTAAGGGGGATAGATCATTGCCTCATGTACGTTTCGAGAGCAAACGATTAACTTTTCTATTCACACACCCGCTGATGTTTGTATAGTAATGTAATAGTCATGATCATTTTGAAAACAGTTTTAATTACATCACTGTTAAACTACCCTTTTGGATGAATTGACGTTCATGTTTTGATATAAATTCCTGATATGGTTTCATCCAGTTTTATTCAGCATATTACATTTTAAAAGTAGTTGTATCATGAACGTAAAAATGGTAGCGGACACAAATTTTGCAGCATCATTATTCTCGCACAGTAAAAACATTTTGTATAAATCAAATTGATGAAATTTGCATAATCATGGTGAAGAAAGAAAAGTTCGGTACTCTACTAAGAAACAGAAATTGAGAAATAACGAAAGGTATAGACAGGTGAAAAAAAGAATGTAACGGAGAATAACAATTACGAAAAAAAAAATGAAGTATTCAAAAGCGAACAAGCAAAGAGTATCATGACATGAATGATTATTATCGCAGTCATCATCTCATCTACACAGTGAACTATTTTCAGATTTAAAACAAAATATGTTTACCATGCATTGATCAACTTTAATAAGATTATTTACCACGTTCCGACAAGATTATGAAATTCTCATGTAGGTACCTATATGACCAACAAAGTTCCACTGCGCAGTTGGTTAACTGGCAACATGTCTGAAAATTACAAATCAGAATAACAATATTTGAACCACTTTGAAAATTTTCACTCGTTTGCTGTTGTTTTTCATTGTTTGTTTTGTTTTTAAAGAAAAGATTCCGACGTTTATATAGCTCTGATGTGTTCGAAAGTTTCATAAGTTGCATTTTAGTTCCGTACGCATAGTAGTCAAGCGTATATTCATTGACATGTACCATCGGATGATGCGAGGATAATTAATAATCAAGAACACACATTTATTTATGTCCATCAAAGCGGGTACTCAATAAGAGCTGGCGATTATACAAACATCGAGCGCGGTGTTCCGTTGCTACCGAACGAAATTGGCGCGTAATCAATCACAGGCGACTGCAAACAGTCGCTAGTTGTCTGCGATACCGGGTGACTATTTATTATTACACGATTTCAAGAACTATCACGAAGGGTGTAGATCAGTTTGATACTTCTTTTAGGATTTATGTGTGACGATAGCAATTTTGTTGGGAAAGTGCGGAGCATCGCTTATCAGCGTCTACGCATGCGCGCCCAGACAACCCCCTCCCCTCCCCCTCCCTAGCCCTCCCTCCCTACCTCTTTCCCTCCCTCCCCGCCTATTGCTTTTAGACGTCGGTTTGCCAGATCAACAAAGTGGTACTGATGAATGGGAATCATCGTGAGCGGTCGTGTGGCGTGAGTGATGACTTGGGTGCTAGATAGAGAGGAACATGAGGGCGGAGAGGAGGATTTCGTCTTTCTTCTAATTCACCACAACGATCTGAAAGGCATGAGCAGGTACTGAAAGCAAACGGATCGTTTCACAAGTTTTCAGCCTTGCTCAACATCTTACTATGATACTTTACTTTTTCCTCTCGCGCGATGTTCATTTCGCAAAGATGCAGGAACTGACGCATGACCATTTTTCCGCGGTCGATCGGAATGTTTTGTACGCTGTCATAATATATGTGACTGACAGCTAATATGGATCAGTTTCGCACTGAAGAGCGGGCACATGTTGTTACGGTGATCACTGAAATTGTGACAGATATCGTTATTAACGTTACAGACATTAACACCAGCCCTTGGTTGCAGATCAAAACTCGCCCTGGCAATTATTCTGACGACTCGAGTGACTGTAGCAACAATTCGTCAATATGTGTAACAGCAGACAGAACGTTAATTGAAGCCAGCACAACCCTGCCATCAGAACATTGGTCTTGTCGGCCCGGTTTCCCCGCGGAGAGGCAGGTTTGTCGCGATCCTCTCTTCATTCCCCACGTCGCCACTTTCTTCATGATCGCATTCGGGTTCGTCATCCTCTCTGCGGTCGTCATGAACATTCTGGTGCTGGTGGTCATGGCCAAATCGAACCTGGTTCGGAGGTCGTCACACAACGTTTACGTTGCGAGTCTTGCCTTCTCCGATCTAATGGTAGTCATCCTGGAATGTCCTCCCGTTTACATTCAATTCCTCCTCCCTGGAAGAGTGTCAGAAGCCTTGTTTAATAAGAGCAACTCGTGGGTGTGTATCACGACCTTTTTCTTCAGCTGCTTCTTCGGGACTGCGTCCATCATGACCCAGCTAGCCCTCAACATCGACAGATACTGCATGATAATTCATCCCCTAACGACCAGGGCCCTGGCGAGGCCGAGCAAAACCCGAGCCGGCTTCATTCTCATACTCGTTTGGTCCGTGGCCATCATCCCCCAGTTCGGAAACGTCTTTCTCTTTCACGAGGTTCGGAGCGAGTCGTATCTGATGACCGACAACGCCGCGAAATACTTCGATATGCATTTCTGCCTGAGCAGTAAGCCGAGTGAGGATCCGGTGACCACCCATGTGTACACGGCCACAGTCTTTGTCATTTTCTACCTCTCTATTCTTCTCACCACACTGGGTCTCTACGTAAAAATCGTGGTTTCACTTCGACGTACCATACCCTTCACCAAATCGACTGACGACAGAATATTTTCCATTTACCTGAAAAAGGAACCTTCACATGGTATCCGCCGCAGACCGTCTCGTCGGGCGTCACGCAACGTTCTAAGGATCATGGGTTGCTCAGTCGTCTCGTATTGTTGTTGTTACTCCATCTACTTTTATATAAATCTCTACTACATCTATTTTGGATTCTTCAGGAACAACGGGTTCTCGTTTATGGTCATCGCAAATATAATGGGCGCTGTTAACTCACTGATCAACCCTGTGCTCTTTGCATGTTTCCACGATGAGTTCAAGCGCTTTCTTAGAACGAGAAATTTATTGTGTTGCGCGCAGACGACCGACCAGGACCGATCGCTGAGCAACAGTAGCTCTCTTAAGAAAGATTCCCAAACTGTTTTGTTAGGACGAGGATCGGTGTATCGATCCGGATCGTCGGAAGGGAACGTGCAGACGACGACCAATGGTTGTGTTAACCCTCTCCCTCTCACAGAGCTAAATAGCTCTTCTCAATCAGCAGCTGTAGTTGTCTTGCAGGAGACTGAGACGTAGCTATTTCGATGATTGTAAGTCTCACTATTACAGATTAGCATTTTAAATTCTATACATACGCAGCTGATCGTCAGTTATAAACCAGGATTTTCAACGAAATTAAAGATAAAAGCGCTTCTTGTGAAAACCTATGAGCAGCTATCCCCGGCCTAAGAAAGACCTCTTCACTCAGGTGAAAATGTACGATACTGTGGGCCTTCTACTGATATTTACGAACTGCAAAGTTCAATCTGTACGTCAGAGTTGTTGTCTGGAGTGGGGCAAAAACCTTAAGGGTGCGTAATACCAAGGTGTCTCCGGGGTGAAAAATATAATCGAATTCCGACATCAGTTGACCGGGAGGTGTGTACAGTGCAAGTGGGGGTTTGTCGACGTCAGCTCAGGCACAATTAATCTTCAATCCGTAACGTCGCAAGAACTTTCAAGCTACTTCAAATTGTGAGCATCTCTGTTTTGCTTTAAGTCTCTGCATGTCACACAGTGCAGTCACACAGCAAGAGGCCCAAAAGTGTCAGCTGAAAAAAAGTGGTCAATTATCTCTACCTGAAAAAAAGAAAAAAAAAATCATATCTAGTTTCAATAACTAGAGAAGTGATCATTTTCAGTGGTACAATTATTCAGACGGGAAGAAAAAAAAAGAGATTACTGGTACAAAGAAAACCAATCAGATGGCGACGGAAATATTGAGTGCGATTTTAATGACTATTGGAGGAAAAAGCATGTGACTCTTCCAAATTCTGCATAACTCTGTCACAATAGAGTTGAGGTACAGCAATATCAAATTTATCCTCAACTTGAGGTAGATTGGTTTGGCAATCATGCAATATATCTCTTCTGTATTCAAATAATATTTCTATCTGCATTTGGATTAAGGGACGCATTGTAAATCCTTATTCGCAGACAATGGGTGAAAGAGAAAATGAATATCCTTTCGAAAAATTAAATTGAATTCATGTTTCAGCAGGAGCGGATCCAGGAATTCCATAAAGGGGGGGGGCACCTTTACAAAATTAAAGGGGCGCACGCCTCCCCCCTCCTCCATTTTTTTTTTCTTTTCATTTCTTTTGTTTTAACAAAGCTTAAAGGGGTGCGCGCCCGGTGCTCCCCGTCTGGATCCGCCACTGTTAAATGCAGTGTTATATCTCCATGATGGCAGAGAAGAATCATTGGAGAAGTTGAAAAAAATATCTGTTTGTTTGCTTGTCTTTGATTTCATATCTGTATAATGTCAAGATTTCTGAGCAAGTTGTAAAATCTATTTCATGTACGTACATGCACATTCAATGCAATTTTCCTCCTATATGAACGAAGTGCCACCATTGAAAAGTGCCGATCACTGTATTATATTCGATTCTTCATTTGCGGTAATTTTTGTCTATTTCTGTGCGCTTGGACTGAACGCATTGATTCGTTGCGAGGCAATCTCATTTGTCATCTTTACAACGCAGTGAATTTAGGAAAGTATACATTAGCAGATATCTTATACAAATTTGTCATTTTCAATGGATTCAAAATATTTTGCTCATTTGTTTCCAATCTAAGTTGCCAGATCATTGGAGTGGAATAGGGTGGAAAGGCTAACTGATTAAGCAAACTTGCCCTCATAACATGCGTAATGCTATAATCTTAGCTAATTCTACTGATCCTCGATTATGAATCACAGAAAATGAAGTTTTATTTATCGCTTCGCTTATGTATTATATCGATGATAATCATTTTCACTATATAATGTAGCCAACACAGCAAGTGATAATGCATGTCTAATCGACATTTCAGTTTCTTATTCCCCGTTGGTTTACTCGCTATTTGCACATGTATATGCAGTGAGTTTCGCACAAGATGTAACTTACAAACTGCCGCACAGAGTGGTCATAAGATATCTACAAACACTTCCACACCAACTTTTAATTATTACTTTAAATAACACTATTTTAGCACTGCGGTTCCGTGACATTTGTTCCTGCGACAATTACTGCTCCCATGAAATATCTGCCAAACATAAGTTCTACCCTCAAACGTAGCCGTAACTCTAATCCTAATCCTCATAACAAACTGAACCTAAAACCCTATTACAACGCTATATAACCCTAACTCTATAGGTTCTTGGAGAAATTAGATAAGACTAGAACAATTGTCAGATAGTCGCAAGAGCAAATGTCACCTAGCACTTCTACTGCTACTGCATACTATACTATACTACCACTACTGCTACTATTACTACTACTATATAAACCCACTACTTTACTGCTATTACTACTACTACTACTATTACTACTACTACTACTACTACTATACTACTACTACTACTACTATATAAACCCACTACTTTACTGCTACTACTACTACTAGTACTACTACTAATGCTACTACTACTACTACTTGACCTACCTCTACTTCTTATACTACTAATACTACTACTACTACTACTACATTACTACTCCTGCTACAGTGACTACTAGTTCTTACACTATTTTTGCGATTATTATATCATGACCATTATGACTGCTGATTATACTCTTGACTACTGCACTATATACAGTTCATTATATACCACCACTACTACCTATAAAGATCAACGGCTTCTGCTACTGTTTCCAACTAGGCCATCTTTACCTATACTACTCAACTATACTTCTATTATACTGCTCAAGACCGATCCCCTACTACACTACTATTAACTGATGTGTCTTTTCAAAACTATTAATTTCATTTCTAGCACTACTACTACTTGTACTATTTCTCTGCTATGGCCTCCATCATTACCTCTTGCATTTAGATTCGTCATTTCTGCTATCATTTTTTTGATATTTTTATTCATCTTGAACAAAAACTGCCAATAGTGCTATACAACTACACTTAACTATTACTACTACCACTATTACTTTATAGTACCACTACCATTGCTGAAAGAGATTGAAGAGAATCACTTTCACACAGGAGCATTAAAAAAATAACAAGAAATAGCTTCAACAATATCAGATTAAGTGATGATTTTATTATCATGCTGAAATCAATGATAATTACAATTCTGAAATTTATTGATAGTTACGAAGATATATTTATATGTTAGGAGAGTAGATTGTTGGTGTTTTTAACCCATACTTCCATGACAGATTTTTTTTTTTAATGCTCTCGTTCACACTTTGTTCCAGGTAGGAGATTCTTACATGTTGCATGTATTGTTGCATTGTATGTATTGCAGTCCTCCTATAAAGAGACAGTTTTAGTTTTAGTTCGTTGTATATTTCCACTTGTAAAAATGAAATAATTTTGAAAAGATCAATAATTTTTATCAAAGTGTAAACAAGAGTACTCAAAAGAGATGAAATTGCATGTATGATACACGTATATACCTTAAAGGTCCAGTTTACCTTCAGGAGCAGTGATTTAGAAAATTTTCAAGATATCACATTTGAGGCATATGTGTAGGTCTGTTGTATCACTAAACATCCTACCATTATTGATTTAATCTTTCTTTTTTTTTGCAATGAAGACTAAAATATAAGGAGATATCAGTATTTTTCTAAATAAACCATAGCTGTAGATAGTTTAGTCTGGAAACTTTTTATTATAACTATATTGTTCACGTTTTGAGCATTTAACAATACTTAACATCGATAATAGGGATTAAAATTTTTACAGTGGTTGTTTCTAACCCTAACTCACATTCAAGAACTATTCTAAAGCACGAATATTGGGTTTTCGTTTCATCTGCAAATAGCAAAATATGCCTTCAAGGTATGTATACAGGTGGAGGAGACCGTTATCGATAATTATGATAATAATGATAATTGGCAGTGCTTATATAGCGCATAACACAAAGTGATAATGTCCCTATGCGATAAGCAGGTAACGGTCTCTCGGCGATATGGTACCTTATAATTCTCTCTTATTTTTTAATTTAAGGATCAAAACACATGTACACAAATAAAATACTTTGATTTCGAGTCATAAAACAGTCGCCGTGACCATTTCAACGAAATGTATTATTTTGACAGCGTCAAACAAGTAGAAAGATAAGTGATGTTCACACTTATCGAAGTTTGAAAATAAACTTTTCTAAACAAACTCCAATGTGTCACTCACGGTAGTTTTCCTGTTATCCACAGCATTGACTCTATATATCCTTTGCATTTGTACACTTCATCGATTATCTTTTTAGCATCGAAACATATTGATAGTTGATTGACAGTTGTCAGGGCTGATATTTACGGTAAACATTTTTTTTTAATGCGTGGTGTATTTTTCGCTACGCTACACGAAACCAACGGAAAATTACGATGTGTGGTGGTTTGCCCATCATGAAAGAGAATATCAAAGACGATCAATGGGTACGCATCCTCCGAAGTCGTGGTAAACATGTCTCGGAAGAGTTGCAGCCGTTTTTTATGTTTTTTCTTGTTTTCAGTGGTAAAATGTCTGATAAGATGGAGCAATCGGCGTGTTGGAATCTATGAACGAAGACCGAATATGTGTATTTGCATTCCAAACGACTGGCGAAGGAACTGTCGTTTAAACATAGCAGTTTCAATTCCAGCCAAGACAGCGTGCCTTCGGAGAGATATTGATCGATCAAACAACCGTCTGGATCACGTCGCAAATTGGTAGTTTAAAGGAAGACAGAAATAAAGGAAAGGGATGGAAGAAAGGGAGAAAGGATATAGGAAGAAGGAAGAAATCCCGACATCTTACCATCGCCGTTCCTTAGCTGGCTCCTCGCTATATACGTCGGTTTTTGTTTTATTTGGTTGTTTTGTTTTGTTTTGTTTTGTTTTGTTTTTTGTTTTTTGTTTTTCGTATGCGACAATCACTGAAAGCGACAAAAAGGATGGTGGAGTATACGGCTGGCGTAGAAGTGTTCCGGGAGTGAAAGAGACATTATCGTATCGAGATTTTTGACTACTTGTTTTCAGGATGGTAGAACTAAAACTGATGATATTATAGGCCTACAAACCTGTCAGTCAAAACACCTCCTATAAGGAATACTTGATATAAATTGAATTAACGCGTCTCCTAGATTGAATGAAATAGTCTATAATCAAATAATAAAATGGCTCCGAGAGAACAGTGAAGTCTGTCGGGGTCGTTTTGTCTTTTCTGCTGTAAAAGTACAGCGTGCCGCAGTATCCCTGCTGAATGTGTGCTATACTCTGTTCTGCGTACTAGTATTGTGAAACGTGTACTGCCTGATGGTGTTCGACCCTCAAAGTATACACACTGATGCCGAATATGAAAGATGCACACATTATACGGTTGACGCATCGTGGGAAAAAGCGGACGCCAATGCATATTGTGCGTCGTAACCTGTCGTTACAACGTACTCATAGGTCCAAAGCAAATTTTAAATGCTCGTAGAACAAGTATGTAAAAAGAAACTCTCCATATACGACTGTCATGGTGTGTCGGCA
Organism: Diadema antillarum; assembly: GCF_040938485.1. Classification (NCBI taxonomy): domain Eukaryota; kingdom Metazoa; phylum Echinodermata; class Echinoidea; order Diadematoida; family Diadematidae; genus Diadema; species Diadema antillarum. The sequence continues at coordinate 715,112 of NW_027271643.1, read as the reverse complement.
ATCCCTCTTCGATACTTGCGTCACTCCTCTTTCATATCAAAATACAAGCTCGAAAGGGGTATATAGGTCGACAACATCTTTACCAGTGTTAACAGTGGTTTAAGAATGATATCTCCCGTCCAGGTTATCTTTCCCCTTTTTCTTATGTCCAGTAATAAAAAAGTAAGAGATCAGGAGGGAAAAAAATGCTTCTTTGCTTAAGTGCAATTCTAATGTTTGAGTTGCGTGTAACACTCAACAGAGCCGTTGTCAATATCGGACATCTGATACAAAATATAGTATGCAACTATGAGAAGCGTTGGTGCTATCATGGCTTAGCAAGTCTTCTGGCCTTTCAACTACCACTCTTGAGTAAAGTTCCGTATTTGACATGAAGTAAGAAAACAAACGAACAAACGAGACGAGGAATAGCTTGCATGTTTTTTTTAGTGCAACGAATTATATTATAACGTATAATAATGACAAGCTTATACATATTGCTAACATCAATGTGTAGTTATGATACCGTGACCTAGCTGTTGCTAAATAGTCAAAGTAAAATGTATGACATTTCTTGCTTCTTCTTTTTTTTTTTGTATTCACAAAATAATTGGAGAGTTTTTGGTGTGACATCATAATTCAACCTTAATTAACAAATAGCTGCGATTGATTTCAGAAGTTATGTAGTTGTACACCTTATATCGATGAGACTAGTTCTTTTTTAAAACAGTGTTACTCGAGACTGTAAATTGAATCGACGAAAATGTTAGGTTGATAATTCATTGCAATTCAGCTCAACTCAATTCAATTCATTTCATTTCAATTCAATCTGATTGATTCAATTCGTTTGAATTCACTCAGTAGAATGTCTTGAAAAGCTGCATTGCTGAGCATATTAGATGTCAATCGTCTGAAATCTAAAAAGCTCCATCATAATAATATCAAAGTCTTTCTTTCAATATCCAAGAGACAAAGAGACAGACAGACATACAGATGGAATCACAGGATCCGCACAAAAATGTTTTAACTGCTTAAACGAATTGAGAAGTAGTAAAATGACTTCTGATACGTAGTGGTAATAATGTTTTATCACATCACTAGCAAAGAAAAGATAGATTGAGATGTGTGAAGGGCAAGGGAGAAATACTGAAATCACTCGTCTAACCACTGTCACTACTGTCTTGCTCATTATGTTTTTGAGTCATACGAATGCATAGCAGACGGGTGAGTCCTATAGGTCCCCAATGGAAGGTGTAATTTAAGCCTCTGTGGAAAAGACAGCATTGTAAAGTGAAAACACTGCACTTCCCCTCGTGACTACGTATAGATGTGTACAATAAGGGCAAAAAATGAAACACCGACACACACACATACACAACACATACAAGGAATAAAACCTCCCTTTTCAAATTGTAATCGATACTGCGAGCCCCTGCGATCGGTTTCACGTCGTCTGCTCGCTATATTGTGGGAACGACATGCGACATGCACTGCTAATACAAAGGAAAGGCAGACTATTACAATACTATGAACAAAAAAAAGTCAACAGAGCTCTCACACCGTCTCATCTCTCTGCTCACACAAAAGAGCTGGAAGTGTTGTTGGGATGTGTCATAATATTAAATGTTTCTGTCGTTGGGGAACAAGACGGAGCCATGTGTTCCTGAGTGGAGGAATTAGTGTTGAATACAACTCCGATCATTCGGATGATGGACAATGGGCGTGTACAAACAACGCCTAGCCCTGTCATATTCATCATTATTCAATGACAACTTTGTACTGTGCGCAGCAAAGACAGAAAATCAGACACCATATTTAGTATGAATTAAAGACCGTGTAAGACCAAAGGCTTTTCAATCGTATCCATGTTGTTTATGAGTACCAAACAATTAAACACAGGAGAAAACATGCTTGTGCGCTTCCCCTTCATGACCACAATGACGGCTTTTCAATCACTAATGACAATGACACTCGTATATAATTAGTATACAGAAAATTCCATGCAAGTAGTAGAAATATTGTACATAAGTACTTGCAAGATATTACCAAAACTACACATTAACCGAAAATCTATGGCAACGTTGTTTGCCTGGTGAACAGTGACAAGATTGTAATGATTTTTCAATTATTGCTTTCAATTTCAGTTGATAGAAGACAATTCGTGAAAGGTATTCTTTGATATATTATTATGTAAACGAGGGGAACATTTTGATCTATCATAGTGACACACGTTCATCTACAAGATTTTGAAATCGAATCACTCACATCAGATCTATCAGATTGTCAGACGAAAAACAAACAAAAACGATGAATTGATTTGGAAAATAATCATGGTAAGTGTTCAGGGTATTTAAGAAGTCTGTTTCAGTATTCTAAATTTTTCTTGTTTGAAGGAATGACAAAGAATTTTTTCTTTTTTAGTTTCATCCAGTTCAACTTTCCTTCCATATTTCAACAAGAAATCCAGTGACAACGTGGGCTTTGTATAGACGTAACATTTTGTTGACAACACCGAAATTCAAAGCATTAACGAATATTGCAAGAGAAGTTAAGTGACAATCACACCAGCACAAATTGCATTACAGCCTCCCAAATTGTCCACTCATTGACAGTTGACACTGATCTCCACACAAAACCAGAGATTAGTAATGTCAGATGTACCGCGGGCTGCAGACTACTTGATGGGGGAAAGGATTTTGTTTCACTGTAATCGCTGCATTAGCGTTCACTGATGGTATATACGAGATGAGTCGACTCGAAGACGTTCTCCCGTTCTATTCCAGACGAAGGGATCACCTTGACCCCGTAATTGCTCCATTGTGACGTTGAGTGGCAGTGATCCTCCGAAAATCGCCCGCGTGCTCCGTGAAATCAGCCCTTGATTCGCGAAGGATGCGAATGACAAACAACAACAACAACAACAATAACAAACGGCAAACTCCAACATACGTTTGCAAAAGCCCTACGAATGAATTTGTAGTATAAAATCTTTAGCGGATGTCTGTCCTTCCCTGGTTTTTCCCCTGTTGTTTTGCAGTTTAATTGGAGATTGTTTTGCCTTTAATTTTCCGAAAGGGGGAAAAACACAGTTAGACTCATTTGCTTTGATTGGAGAGCATCCAGCCGGCAATTACCCAATGTGTGACTGTAAACACGGTATCGGCAATTAATACACTAGTATCGTCTCCACTATGACTGGTGGATGATGTTCTGAATAAATGAAGAAAAAAAAATCAGCACTGTGTTAAGCCATTCTTTATGTGTCTGATGTGCGTGTGGCATATTAGACGAATTAAGGTGTTCGCACTTCCGACGATGAATAATTACCTACTCGCTTTTGATTACCTACATGCTAGTTTACTGATACGTTTGAACATAACACACATAGCATACACACGTATGGTGTACATTTACTCTTCTCACACACACACAAACACTTTCTCCCCCCTCTCTCTATCTGTCTATCTATCTGTCTATCTCTCTCTCTATATATATATATGCAGTTATCTGCAAAATTATTCATGTCCCCCCCCCCCCCCTTTTTTAGATTAGATATAGGCCTATTTAGGTACAGATACTGGACTTAATTACACCATGTTTCGAGAGACTTTTAGGTAGCATGCATTTACGGAAAGGTGATGGGAACACATACAGGAAACGCGTTCTGAGATATCACCGACTAAAAATCACTTTATGGCGAGGTTGCCTGTATTAGTATAAAGAAAATGCTATAAAACTGCTAACCCTTTTATTCCTTTCCCTCGCTTGAGGCATCTTACGACATCTACCATACAGCTAGATGAACTTTTTGTGCATAAGATGCCACAAAGTTTTTTCTTTCTCAGCTGAAAAAAAAAAACCGATTTGTATGTGACCAAGCACTATAGAAATTCATCTTTCCAAGGGGGAGTGGGGAGCTCGGGAAATAATCTTCATAGACCAGCAAAGTCTATATTTATACTGTCACGCGAAGAAAAATAAAAGAAAATCACGTCTATAAGCTCGTGTGTATAATAAAGCAACACACTAAAATAATAATGATAATAAAAGCAACGACTTGCTTTGCTTCGAGATTATAAATCTTCTGCATTATAACTACTTCCTCCGCTATACTACTACGATCTGGGTACGTTTGACGTGATAACGCAACTTGGAATCGAGTTACTAAGGCTAAACGATTTTTCCCAAGATCGTGATGCCGAAGAAATACAACATTTGCACAATTTGTTTTTCTAATCATCAAATTTCCTAGCAACCAAATTCACCAAATCCTGTACGTATACACAACGTATTCCGAGGCAGGTACTCACTTAAAAACGACAAATTCTACGGGGGTAAGTGAGAGAAAATCCAATTGCAGTCACAGGTTGGAAGAATATCGAAGCATTATTTGAAAAGCTATGTCTTTTCCAGGATTTTGGGGAAGGGGGGGGGGGGAGGCGGGAAAAAAAGATGTCTTTCATCAAAGAAGACTTTACAAATGATAATAAGTTTGACCTGGAAGTTTGATATTCATCATTCTGTAAGGTGTGCCTAGGTTAGGAAACCTTCAGACGAGTCCGTGTCAATATTTGCAAAGCTGGTGTTTAGAAAAAAAAATGTTATTACATCAGGAAATTGAGAACCCTGCAAACCTTACTTAACTGAATGTTGTAGCGTTTCCCTGCCTCACTTCCATTCATTAAACTCTTGAACATGCCCTGAATTAATCACGCATTTTTTATGTAACTTTATTACTGTACGAGGTATATCTATCTTTTCAAAATTTGATAAATCATTCTTTCTTTTTCTTTTACTTTTTTTTTTGCTGACAATATAAGACGCAATCCCCACAATTCATAATGTACCCATTAATTTCTTATTGGTTTACTTGGGGCCTTGCGTATCTTTTTGAAACAATCCGAAAATTTGAAAACTTCTGCCAATATGATGTATAATTGTTCTGTATTATGAAAAAAAATTCGAACAAGTTTTCGTGTCGAAATTAGATATCTATAAGAAACTTTATAGTTGCCAATAAATAAATGAATTTAATCAGTTTCTTGCTGTTGAAGCACCGAACAGCCTGTATCGCCTGAAAATGTTTTGACATCTAGAGCTGATGACGATGCACATGAAGGAATAAATGCTTACGGTATATAGGTTAAAATCAACTCCAAGTGATTTTAGTATGCATGTACCAGTGTAACACACACACGCACACACACACACACACACACACACACACACACACACATACACACATAACAGCCAGAATTCACCATGAAATGTTGTCAGGATTTTTTTCTCAAGCTCCCTACACAATTTCCACAGGGGCGGATCCAGGGAGGACCGCAACCGGCGCACGCCCCCCCCCTTTATTTTTTGTTGAAACAAAAGAAATAAAAAGAAAAAAATGGGGGGAGGGGTGCGTGCGCCTCCCCTTTATTTTCGTAAATGCGCCCCCTCTTTACGGAATTCCTGGATCCGCCCCTCTTTCCATGTAGATATACTAAAAAGAAAATGGTGCTTGCATCGTTTGCTCCTTATTCCATTTTAGTATGCTTGTATTTTCGGAATCTGCAATATGCAAACACGAAGTAATACATGATGTATTGAAATAAACAACATTCGCTCTCATTCCATTACCCCGTGCATAATGATTTGCCGTAATTTGTTGTTTTGTAATCTCTCAATGCATTATGTTTCTCTGTGTCTATGTTTTCTTTATTTTTATTACCAATAATGTTACACTGCATTACATATTGAGGGTGCCCTAAAAATCATCTTACTTTTCCAGATGTATACCGACTTGCACAGTATCATTCGAATGTGCTATGTCTATCATTTCAGGCGAGTCATGCCTAAAATACACAATAGTACACCGTCGGCAATATGTCATTGGATGTACTGACCTGTGAACACGTACACGCATTCCTAACCTAACGAAGGTATCTTATGTCCATTGCCCGTCTCGTCGCCTCCTCCAAGGTATACGTTGGACATATAATTAAGCGCCAAAATGGATCCTTTTATTTGCCCGGTACGAGCGCTTCTTGTTTACATTCCAAAAGGCACTGTCCTAATATTGACACGCATGGATTCGTCATGTCGGAATGCTTACAGCTTACATTACACTAATTCGATCTAGTGATGGCAGCTTCTGGCATGCATCCCAACATGCCCAAGGAAGGAAGAAAAAAAAAAAAAGTAAAATAAACATGACAGAATACCATGCTTTTTTATATCATCATTGGCATGAACATTACCTGCATAAGACATATCTCAACGGCTGCTTGTATACTGTAGATTGCTCTGACAAAATCAATTTAAAATGTCTTATATTTTCAACTTGGTCCCTGTTTCCTATATTCTCTGATATATGGATCATAAGTATGTCTTGTGGATGGCTTAATGAGCTCATATCTTCTTTTCTTTTCGTTTTGCTTTAAAAATCCATATCTTATAGTCATAATAAAACGTAAATAAACATGTATTATAAGAGTATACCACCTCGATAAACAAAACCATTATTGTATACTCTGTGTAGCTACGAACGAATGTTTTATTGACTCGTTATGTTACTGTTCATCTCAGGTTATTCAAATATTATCTTCTTGCATTAGGCCTACGTATAGTATTTAGTTCGTTAGTCTGTTTTACTATTAGAACACATAGGACATTTTTCAGAAGAACAGCAATCCTGTAAATAAATAAACAATCTGAATGAACAAATCATATTGTTTCTTAGTGTGTATTCCATTTTCTGTGTTTAACATTCAGCGCATACACAAATAACTGGGCCTACTATAGTAACTGGAAGATAAAATGATATTTTGCAATGCAAGAACGCACGTTCACGAATAGAAAAGAAAATCGAGGGAGGGAATCAAAACTTTGAAACATTTTAAAACTTTCAAGGACAGAGAGAAATGGAAGCGCTTATGACACCGAAACAGATAGTATAATTAGACTTAGAATGGAATTATTACTTCACTGTTTATTTGAATAATCTAGTTTGTTTGTTTCTTTGTTTGTTTGTTTGTTTGTTTGTTTGTTCAATATACACGAAATGTCAATCATCTGTAATCGGGGGAGAAGTTCTGAATCTCAGGAGAAGACACTTTCCCCAAAGCTAGGTATATTTACTGATTACATTTTTGATAAGAGATTTTGTGTTTTGAAATTGACGCAGGACAATTCAAAAAGATCCTCATAATATCGTTAGGAGTGGGCGGTCATTTCAGATCGTGCACATGCAGTTTCTACAATGTCATAGGGTATACACAACAATGGTTGACAAATTTCTCGATGTGTCGGATAAAACATTCCTCCCAAAGTTGATACTGAATAAAGTTCTTGGCAGTCATAGATTTTAAAGGAATTCGAATTCGAAATTAAATAAATCTGTGATTGGGCCACTTTTGTGTTCTATATACCCCTGAACACATCGAGGTCAACTGATACATATTGTGTAAGCTTAGGAGTCACTGTGGGAGTGTAGAACCATTAAATTATCTTGTGAACGTAAATAACTCTCGTTGTTTACCTTATGCTGACAGCGTACCATGACATCGAGAGGGATGTTCACTGTAATTGTGTCAAACGTTTCACCATAAGGGGACACAATGCATCCCGAGTTTTCGAATCATGGGAAATTAGAGTAACTTCATTACATCTCAGAGAAACAGGACAGGAACAATCGGTAGGACGTACCGAGGAAATTCTACGACGAAGTAATAATACTGCCCTCGATAAATCCTTCTGACCAAGTTAAAACAGTTTTTACTAGCAGTCTTCTCCTTTCTCTGCTGTTTTCCGTGTTTGTAGATTACTTTCTGTAGCCGTTCAAGAACTTTAAAATAAAACTATTACCTACGCTTTATTGCAAGTACCGTACTTTCAATAAATTACAGAAAATTGTGATTTCATTAAAAAATTAAAAACAACTTTGTTTCCTTTGAGAACATGCTTCAAATCTCAGATAAAGATTACATGGAACGACTTTAGATATCTGCATATCGTGTTTCAGTTATCCCTTTCTATTTGCTTATTTCATATAGGATATAAAACACACTACACTCCAAATTTGTAATTTTCAGGATTTTTTTTCCTTCTTGTCCGCAAAATTAAACATGATTTTATGCGTATACACATCCTTTTCCAATTTCATACTATTGCGTCTTACATTTATGCTCTTCTACTTTTTTATCTATTTGATAACGAAGGCTTTATGTACCATTTCTCTTTTCCTTCTTTTTCAATATTTCCATGGCGATTTATGCAGGCATATCATAAATTGAAAAGGCCTTTTCTTTCTTCGATTTCTTTTCTCTGGCTTTCTCACTGTAATTCAGCCGTTTCCAAGGCTTTCAGATATTTTTCGGTCTCTTCTTCTTTTTTTTCTTTTTTTGGTGAGTGTGTGTGGGGGGGGGGGGATAGGTTCTGTACTTAGCTATTCTGTTATATATTTTTGTCCATTGAGAAATATGAAAATAAATTGAAATTGAAATTGAAATCTGTCAAAGTGCCTTTCACTCCTTTCCCCCTCATCTGTATTACTTTCGTCTTCACTTCCGTTCAAGTTACGACATTGCTTGTATGTGATGGGTTGCAAATATTCACCACTATAATAGTTAATCATAGCAGTCTCGCGGGCTGAGATCGACGAAGACTGTTGCAAACGAAATTATTCGTTGTCAGCGAGTTCTCCTGCGTGTGACACTTGTCGCAGACATTAATCCCACCACAGCGTTCATTATGCACGCGGCATGAAGAGCAAATCTCGGTGGCATTTATGTGGATCGTCGAAATGGCGTCAAGAAAAGACTGATCGTGCTACGGAACCGACGGTACACAAGTAATTATCTCGGGTAGGGTTGATAATTTTCATCCCTGATAATAAGATTTCACCTTCTTCAACGCACGTCCGGAACATTACTAATTTGTCTGACAGTCAGTTGATAGACTGTGATCGTTGTCGTTGGCAACGGTCAGTTTCGCTGACTGTGCTTCCAAGAAAAACATATTGATTTCATGTGATAGGAAGTGTGTTTGCAATAATTCTGTAAAAGTATATGGAGCATACTTTGAGGTAAAGCTTAGTTCTCTTATACAGATTCATCTTATGTATTCTTTATTTTGCTCCAGATAGTGCCTTGATCGTCGATAAACTTTGCCCTAAAAGTTGACGAAGAATAACGAAACCATTATATATCGTGTCCAATCAATCAATTTGCTTTGCTAGCTTATATCCTTGTTGTCGAAAATTAATATAATGTTACACAGTGGAATACTGCGAACTGTTAATCACCGCACCGTACTTGGATTTAATCTTGTATGTAATAATCCCTAAGAACGTTTTTCGCGAATAGAAAAACAAAAATTACCAACAACGCTATTCTCAAATGAACGAAAATGAATATAAGTATTCAAACTGTGTACGTGTATATGTATATGTACATATATATATATATATATATATATATATATATATATATATATAATCCACGTATGTGGATGTGTGTGTGCTAAACAAATAATCGTGTCACTTGTCAACTATATATATATATATATATATATACTCTCTAAAAAAAATCGAGTGAAAATTTTCACTCTAAAAAGAGTGAATACAAAAAAAGAGTGAATTTCGAGTGAAATTGGAGTGAATTTTGAGTGAAAATGCTCATTTTCACTCATTTTGGAGTGACGTCAGGGATCACTCGAAGATTTTGGAGTGATCCCTGACGTCACTCCAAAATGAGTGAAAATGAACATTTTCACTCAAAATTCACTCCGATTTCACTCTAAATTCACTCTTTTTTGTATTCACTCTTTTAAGAGTGAATATTTTCACTCGATTTTTTTTTAGAGAGTATATATATATATATATATATATATATAGAGAGAGAGAGAGAGAGAGAGAGAGGTGATTCACTACTTTCCGATGGGTGCACGTAATGTGAGGGAAATTATTATTTCCAGTGATACAGATATACAGGGAGAGAGTGAGAGAGAAGGTTATACAGAGGAAGAGATGACAATCCGACGCCACTTCAACAAACTCTGCTTAGGACTCATCCAGTCAGCGACTGTCACGAATCTATCAAATCCGACTGAAGCTGTTGAACTATTGTGCATTTAAACCCCAGCTTTCTTTCTTTCTTTTTTCCGTGTCCTAGCTCCCTGTCATTCCTTCCTTCCTTTTTCTTTTTCTTTTTTTTTACTACATGCACACATGAACACACACCAACACACATTTATATTTTACACTGATCTATTTATCCATCCCTGGCACCATGGATACTGTGAACAAACAGTGATGAGAACAACATATAGACAGCAGTATCATTGTCGAGAAACAGTGACTCTAAAGTGAACAAATTGGTATGAGAAGACAGTTTAAAGTTTTAAAAGATACAATATGTATCCATTTTTTAGAATAAATCCATTCAACCTAAGTTCTTGAAATGATCTTGCGTTTCCACTTCATTCTCACAGACCTTAGAATCAGAAACGTTTTCTCTCTTTGGATGCTAATTCAAGCTTGCAAGATAATGCTAACTCACAAGATAAAAGTAATGTCAATGTCTGATGTGTGATTAAACAAGAAAACAAACATGTATCTCTTCTCGTCACAGCCGTTACAGAGAACGACTCTTTGAAAGAAAACAAATGTTGACACAGACTATAGTATGTGCGAGAAGTGGGTACGAGTAAAGTATTGTTTTCCCTTTATATGTTTCTCTTCTGTCGACTATCGTGTTTGTTCTTAGGATTAAAGGTTAAGTGCAGGGACACGTGTTCTGTGTACATTTTTCTCTAGTATTCTTGTTTTGTACCGATATCTAGCATGCCTATTCTCATCATTGTTGACTGATCTGTGATCGAGTTGTGTACTCTAAAAACAACACATTGCCAAAACAAATCCACCACCCCCCCCCCCCCTAATAAGCCCTCGGCTGGTGTTCAAACCTCACGATGAAGGAATGAACAAAAGAATTTAGAGCAAAGCATCTGAGCATAATGGTAGACATAGGTCCTATACACCATTGGCTGATTTATTCAAAAGTCCTAAATGGATGACACTAGACAAACGTTTTGATTTCAGCCGCGTTATGATGATATATAAATGCGTCCATAACTTAGCACCTTCGTACCTTCAGGTGCACTTAGTTAAGCCTAGTGATGTACATGAACATCATACAAGGCTAATAGACAGTGGAAATCTATGTGTGCCAAGATTTCGCTCTGATTGTCACAAGTGCAGCCCAATCGTATCCTCTGTACTTGAATGGAACAGGCTAGATCATTCAATTAGATCAGCTTCTTCCATATATTCATTTAAGAGATTGTTTAAGCAAAGTTGCTATTTGTAAGTAACACACGAAATTCATTCTGGGCTTTATCATTCCTGTATAATAGCGTTTTAATTGTTATTTCGGCATTCTGGTGAACTCTTGCTGTGACATGTACTTTTTTATGTTACTTTGCAATGTACAGTATGCTGGTATGTATCTACACTGTATTATGTCATCTTCTGTATATACGTTTTGCTATTTAATGTACATATGTTCATCAACATTATTCAGGGCTCCATGGAAGACCACTATTTACTGGTGAATGGACTACCCTGACAAAAGATTAGAAATGAATAAATAAATGAATAAATAAATTGGGTTCTAAAATAATAATAATAATAAATATAATAATAAATATCATTTATAAAGCGCTTATTACGATGTTTCTAAGCGCTGAAGAAAAATTAGGAAAAATAGATTCAATCATGGAACATATAAAGATTGAGATACGATGAAACGCAATACAATATACAAAATACATAAGATAAACATTGTAAGTTATAACGTATAGAACGAACTTAACATATATACAGACTGCATATAATAAATCAATACAAATTACATGGCATGAGAGAACAGATGAGTTTTCAGTGATGATTTGAAGGAGTCTACTGTTGGAGCTTCACGGACGTGGATGGGCAAATGGTTCCATAGTGTGGGTGCAATAACACTGAAGGCACGGTTGCCATAACGGGTACGGGTGCGCGGTGCCGATGTGAGTTGAAGATGTGCAGTGGAGTGAGAACGAAGGCGTCTGGTTGTTGAGGAAGTAGATATAGTCCGGAGGGAAACCAGATGATGAAGATAGGATGGTGCTAAGTTGTGGACAATCTTGTAGGTGAGGAGTAGAACTTTGAAGATGATGCGGTCATGAATTTGTAGCCAGTGCAGTGATCTGATGACAGGTGTGATATGTTCGTGCTTCTTCGTGCGTGTGATGAGACGTGCAGCGGTGTTCTGGATGCGTTGTAGCGGAGCAAGACAGGAGCGAGGAAGACCAGCGAGAAGGCTGTTGCAATAGTCTAAGTGTGAAGACACAAATGCATGTACCAGCTTTTCTGTAGATGACTCATTAAGGAATCTCCTTATTTTCCCGATCCTAGCAATGCCAAAGGAAGCCGATCTGCAGACATTTCGAATGTGGTTAGTGAGAGTGAGATGCTTGTCGAGGGTAACACCAAGATCCCTCACACAGTCAGAGGAAGAAACGCATTCTCCAGCCATATCCAAAGAAGGTTGAAATCCCGGTTGCTGCCTAAACTGAGATGAGACGAACAACAACTCAGTTTTGGCTTCATTTAGTTTGAGATGGTTGCGGGAAGACCATGACTTAATATCAAGGAAGCAATCATGAAGTTTCTGCATGGAAGCAGCCCGGTGGTCGTCATCAGCGTTCATTATGACATACAACTGAGTGTCGTCCGCGTAGATTGCGTGCTGCACTCCATGGTGTGAGCCAATGATGTGGCTCAACGGACCAGTGTAAAGGGAGAACAACAATGGTCCTACGACGGAACCCTGCGGGACGCCACAGTAAAGAGGAAATGACCTGGAGTCCACGCCGTTCACAACGATCTTCTGACTACGATCAGCGAGGTAGGATTCGATCCAGCGAAGTACAGATCCATCCATCCCATAGTGCTCTTTTAGGCAGTTGATGAGGTTGGTGTGGTCTATAGTATCGAAGGCCGACGAGTAATCCAAAAGAATGAGGGCAGCTTCAAGACCCTTGTCAACGGCAAGCAGAAGATCATTCACTACCTTTACTAAGGCAGTCTCAGTAGAGTGACACTTCCGGTACGCAGATTGATGTTGAGGAAACAGGTTGTTTGTTTCAAGGTATGATATGAGTTGATCTGACACAATCTTCTCGAGAACCTTGCTGATGAAAGGCAAATTTGCGACTGGTCTATAATTCCTTAAGTCATTCTTGTCAAGCGAAGACTTTTTGAGGAGCGGTATGATGAGCGATGTCTTAAATGCACATGGAACTTCCCCGGATGATAAGGAAAGATTAACAATCCTTGTGATGAAAGGAATGAGTTCATCAGTACATGACTTCACGAGTCTAGAAGGAATAGGGTCAAGGCCACATGTCTTCGGTTTAATAATTGTCATGATCTGTTTGACTTCAGAGAGAGAGACAGGCTGGAAATCGCAGAAACCAATGCTCTTGACCTGAGGCAGTGAACGTGATTCCACGCTGGATGGCAACTCGTCAGTTGGTGAGACATCTATCGCCGAAATAGTTCTGCTAACTTTGTCACTGAAGTATTGCCCAAAATCATTGGCAAGATCAGCATCAGACAAATGATCTGGAAAAACAGATTCGTGGTTAGAGCAGGTAAGTCTCTTAACAATTCTGAATAGCTCCTTGCAATCCGCAGAAGCAATCACACCAGTCCAATGTTTGGACTTGGATTCGTTCAGGGCTGCATAGTATGAGTTACATTGCTGGCGATAGATGTCTTTATCAACTGAAAGGCCAGATTTCCGCATCTTACGCTCGGCACGCCGTCTGTTCTGTTTAGCTCTCCTTAATTCCTGCGTGTACCATGGTGCTGATGGCCTAGTTGTCACCGTCTTATTCTGTAAGGGCGCATGTTTGTCCAAGAGTGTAGTCATTGTACGATTGTAAAGATCCACAGCATCAGAAGGACACATAGCTGCCGAAGATGATAAAGCAGACTCGCGAATATCCTGCTTGAATGATGATATATCAATATCTCGAAGCTTTCTGAAAGATACGTGTTTCGTACCGTTACGATGCCCCATCATGTTGACAGTGATGACGACCGCAGAATGATCCGAAGGGAGACCGGTTTGAAGGGTGAGACTAGAGACAATATCATCCACCTTCCTGGTCATTACTAAGTCCAGTGTGTGCCCCGCGATGTGGGTAGGGCCTGCTACATGTTGATGGAAGCCAAGCGAATCAATGGAAGACATGAATGACTGAGCTTGGACATCCCTGTCATCGTCAACATGAATATTGAAGTCTCCCAGCAGGAGTGGTGCGTTATCCGCTATTACTGCTGATTCCAGCAGCGTGAGAAATTCCTGCAGGAACATGTTATATGTCAGTTTGTTCCTGGGCGAAGGTGGTGGTCTATAGACAGCGTAGCATCTTAAAACCGATGCCGAAGAGAGTCGGATACTGAAATCCATGTGCTCAAAGCTCTTGAAATCAGTCATACCATGCACAGTAACATGAGCTGAGGAGCGATATATCACACATATCCCTCCTCCTCTGGAGCTTTGTCGTGGGCACTGGAGTAAGGTGTAGTTCGGCAGAGTTGTTTTGATGTCCCCTAAGACGAGTTCATCTCTTTGGTTTCCTTGAAGCCACGATTCAGTCAACACCAAAACATCAAGGTCGCTCTCTATGATGAGATCACAAATACAAGTCGTCTTTCTAGACATCGAACGGGCGTTCCACAATCCAACGCGGCATTTACGTTGAGTTTGAAAAGTACTTTTGGGAAAAGCCTGACGGCGAAGATTAGGTTTGTCATGACAAATAGTTGCATGTAGATTTTTCTCAGCATGCTCGTTTCCAAGGGAAATAACACAAGGTGCAGCATATTTAGCAGCCTTCTGTCCGCCACGGCAGCCTCTCTTTGTACCGCGAGCAACGTTCAAGTTTTTCCAAAGCTGCCATTCACCGCGTGTGAAAGGCGGGGGATGACCATGAAAAGCGACTCTTCTTCCAACATTCAAAAGAGCTTCACGCGAGTACACAAGTCTAGTCATGGTCATGGTCAGCGCACACACGATCAAGGCGAAAGTTAATGTTGTAATCAGTGTACATGAAATGGCAGGTGTAAAGCCTTGGCTTCGACGAAAATTGAAGCAGGTTAAATACATCTTTCTCGATATTGTAAAACCACGAAACCGGTACAAACAGCACCACAACAGTCAAAATATGCAAACTGTGGTATCATACTCACGAACAGTCATTTACGAACGTATGAAATCAGGGTGAAAATGACAGAAAATTCAGAGCGACAGAGAGGTGCAGCCATGAGGGAAGGGCGCCACCAAAAAACACTGTCACTTACGCATATTATCACGGCCAAAACGGGTAAGGGGATTGATAGGGGTTTCCCACCTGACAACAGCAACAACAACAACAACAACAAAAGCAACTCCGCCTATGTGTTTCAGAAGAAATGTTTAGAAGGAAACTCAAGACTGAACTGTTTCAATTGTGATTATGTTGTTTTCATATTTTGTGAATGTCGTATGTTGATTGTACAGCGCTTTGATCATGTCCTGTATAATAAAAGCGCTCAATATCAAGAAATAGTTATTATTGTTATTATCATAATCATTATTATTATTATTATTATTATTAGTAGTAGTAGTAGTAGTATCATTATTATTGTTATTATCATTAATATTTTTATTATTATTATTATTATTATTATTATTATTAAAAAGATGATTCAATGAGTTATGCAATGAGTCATGCGCACTGCTGTCACTGCATAAATCAACTTTTTGACTACCCCACCCCCCACCCCCCACCCCTCGCATATGGCTGAAATAGACATTAACATAAAAAAACAGTTCTCAAAACGAACAGGTATATATTACACTGACACACTAAACCAACGCTGCGATTGATCAGGACATCAGTGTGGTAGTTCGTAGTTACCAACTTTATATCGCTTTATCAGTATAGTTATTCTCATTAAATTGCCCAATTTATTCCGGAGAATGCATTTTGTGTTTTTAATTTGTACACCATCACAGGATTCGTATTTTGCCCCGCCTATATCGATTAGGCTATGATCTGTTCTGGAGTCGTTTTTAGATAAATCCAAATAAGTGTTTCGGGTTGTGCCATTACACCCTGGACATTGGGTCTTTGAAAAAAAAAAAAAATCAGCATTGCAAGTCGAAGGCAAGCAGGGTATGATATGCAAATAATATACGTACATACTAATGTCTATATACAAATATGCAAATAAACATTTCATTTACATAACTTACGATGAACATGGGTATGATTCATAAAAACATAATCATGCTGTGTGTGTGTGTGCGTGTGTGTGTGTGTGTGTGTGTGTGTGTGTGTGTATGTCTGTGTGTGTGTGTATGTGTGTGTGTGTGTGTGTGTGTATTTGTGTTGAGCGGCAGTGACTGTGTATATATATAATCATGTGCCTTGTACAATAGTCCATGAGTGGACTGCTGCAGAGAAACTGCATTTTCATAACTCTGTTAGTGACACTGGGGAGTGGCCTCAGATTGCCTTTGGGACATAAACCAATTACCGCTCGGTAAGGTACACGGCTGGTCAAGGGTTCCGCAAAAAGAGAGGCTAGAATTCCTCCTCAGCTACCCCCATGGGGAAGGGGAAAAGGTGCCTGGAGTTTTCAATCATATACTCGTCAATTCCCGAATCGATTGTGTCTCACCACTTCAAATTTACTTTCCATTTTCCTTGTGACGATGCACACACACACGCACACACACACACACAGAGACAAAGACACACACACACACACACACACACACACACACACACCTCTGCATTAAACGAAAATACATACAGACATAATTTATACGTACGTTATGCCATAACGATTACCAATCTAAATGACGCGGAGTTCAAGCAATTGCCTAGTTCTTCTGCATATACACACAAGAAATAGATCGATAGATAGGTTGAAAGATAAATAGATAGATATACTATAGATAAATAGATAGATAGAGCTATAACTACATGTAATGTCTCTACATATTTTTGTACGCTAAAATCAACAGGCATAATTATACACGCTTACAAGCAGCTGGACATAGAACACTAGGATGTCAATTTTATTACTAACGTCTCGTCCCCCTCCAGGTAAGCAAACACATAGACTTGTCCTGGACCATAGAGTCTAATCATATTGTACAAAAGCAGGCTTTTCGTCTTTACCGCATATTGCATTTTTAAACTTTATACAAAATTTGTAGATTATCGATAAACAATTATATATTAAAAAAAGACGTGTATCAACAACAATCAGGGAGTAGTAGCTCCACATAATCTTTTTGGTTAATTTTTCGCAATTTTGTCTTTACCCAATCAAAGTCGTGTTGTTTCACACACTACTGCATAAACATTATATGGATATTTTAGGGCAAAACTCGGCAGTTCTTGAACTATGTGTTAAGTTAAGACCCTGATTACTAACGTATGATGACAGCAAATAAGTTTTTCCCATGTCTGTATATCACTCTCCACCTCATGCTCTTGTTATATCCACCGTAAGACTTTGATGATCAACAATTTTAGCTTTGACGACGTAGACCTCTTACAACGAATGATTATTTCTATTATCCTGGTCAAGTGTATGTTAGTTTGCTTGTTTCATTTTTCCGTCCGAAAAGATGACTGGGTATAGCCCATATTCAGCTGCACTAGCTGGTCTTCCATGGGGTCAAGCTTAGTGTGAGGCAGGACCATTTTACTGCGTTATGCACCCTCTTCTTTGCGATGAATGAATGAAGAGGGATGAGTTGTTACGGCTCTCTCACACCTGGGACCTATATGCTTTTATGTCCTATCCAACGGACATTATGTTTTATCTCTCATTGGAGGGGACTGTATGATTACACACAACATTGCTCAATGAGACTCGGGAATCGAACCCTGGTCCTTTGGATCTGGAGGCATGCAGACGCGCTACTGTGAGCCAAATCACGGTTTATTTGCATGATAATAATAGTCTCACTGTGCTAGTATTTTTTTTTAAATTTTAGAGTTGCTTAATTTGTCTTTTGAACGGCAGTAGGCCTTCTTGTAAAGTTTGAATATGCATGAATAACACATGCTCGTCTTCATTTTGTATTATCATGGAATAATGTCGTAAATACATATTAGTTAATCACTTAGCTGTTTCAGCTGTTGGATCCAAACAATACTCAATAACTTTATTCAATTGCATTTACGTATGAAAGAGAAGTGCATAAATAAGATCAATCAATCAATGATAGACTCAATGTGAACTTTGCATGTTTACATGATACTGGACAATGTTCAGGTCAGTCGCAATTTGATTGCATTGTCTAATCGTGGGCAATACATACGTTTAATATCTACTTTAGATTGCACAGTAATCCAATTATAGTGCACACGGTGTAGACACGTGAGGCGCCATAGATACTGGTTTGTGAGTGTAATACTGACCATCAGTTGTTAACGGTAATATGGGAAATGGATGCAATTGAACGATACCTCTGCAGGAATGCATAGTAGGCCCTACACACCGAAATGATTATGAAACTCGTTGACAAATGCAAGTACATATAGGTCGGGTAGGCATATTCATTTAATATCTGACATAACACTTCGTTTTTTAAGATCTGTTGCAAGGTATTCCACGATTCTTTCTTCTTCTTTTTTTGGTAGTATTGTAACTTTTTTTTTGCAATTATATCATGAATTTAACCAAAAATTGTATTGCTTTAAAGAGATATTTTCTCTTTTTATCCATGACATGATTGTCGTGATAAGCGTTACGTTTGCTCTTATGGATTAGGAACAGGCTCCACAACACAGGTTTTCAATTCTTTTAATTACATTTAAGTTCAAGTAGGTTCCATCATATTTCTTTACCATTATACTTAGATTCAAACTTTCATAGATTGACCACCATGTTCTATCATGTTTACTACAATCATTCATAGTGCATCCTAGCTGAATATTGTGTATCATTTTACTTTGTTATACTTTATGTACTTTTCAAAGAGATATATTAAAATAAATTGAAACTGAAATTGAAAAAAAAGAAACAAAAAATGTTATTATTTGATGGTCGAAGAAAAAATACACACACGCACACACACAGATGTACATGTATATTGTATATGTCTACGTATGCAAGACAATCATGCAACAGCGAAATTTCGCTTACAAAATATCTCAAATTATCACGAATTATCGTAAAGGAACGTATGATTTTTCGTTATTATCATCATAATTATGTTATCATTAGCTAGGAACAGACATTCGATGTTTTGTGTTAAGAAACTTTAGCTATTAGGATGTCTTGTAGTTCTTTGCCGTTACCTAGCTCAAACAAAACGAGTGAAACTTCCAATCACCTTCCGCACCGTATCCCGTGTAAACACCGACATAGTTTATGTCCATGAGAGGCGCCTGGTAAACATCGAACACTGGAGTTGCGTTGCCATGGCGACCCATCCGGATGTGGTTTTCACTGAAAGTTATCCAGAAGCGATCGTACTTCGGAACACCCGCAAGCACTCTGGATGCGTCCACTTCCGTCAACCAAGTACATCTGGAGCCGAAGTTGTTTCCTGAACAAGGGCGTATTGCGATGCCAGTGTTACCCCAGCCGCCTATCGCTATAATGGTGAAAACGGATTTTTATTCATACACGGAATTGGTCGCCTGTGAGCTGTCAACGAAGGGCTTGAACAGATTTGATACAACTTTAAGTACAATTTAACACCATGTCCAAAATTGACTCTATAAATGAGTGGAGTATGATAGAACAAGGAGAATGGCCGAGCTTTCATCAAATTCGAACTGAAAAAAAGGAAGAAATAAAAGTTCTTCTCCTTTTTCACGAAACAGTGATACTCTCTTTGGGGGATTTTTTTTTTTTTTTTGGGGGGGGGGGGGGTAACCTCTCATGCAAACAAAATGAAGTAATAGTGGGTATTCCGTCCACCTCGACACGAATATTTACTAAATTTCCGTTTATTTCATTATCCATATCCATGGCATCTGAATTATTTCTTCGGTTTATTCAAGTCGATTCAAACATGAATTTGAAACTGCGCTTGAATGATAGTATGTATCTAGTATATCATGCACACTAAGATCTCGAAATTTAGTGACTCTAAAATATCAATGATCGAAAGAAGTCCTAGATGTTAACTCACCAATTTCGTACATGTTCTCCTGTTGATAGTTCACGCTGCACAAGCCGACGAAACTCTCGCCGTTCGCGCTGACCTCGAAATCCAACGTGGTCGTATTTTCTACCACGTGCCATCCATTAGGAAAAACAAATGTACGCGAGCCGCCAGCATTATTCGTGTGAAAAACTTCGCAGGCTGAGCAAATGGAGTATGTACAGATACAGACAACACATTAATCACGTTAACAGATGAGAAAAAGTGTATAATATCATTGTAGACAATCTCCATGTTCACCCTACTGGGATGCACGACAAATGTATGAAAGGCCCAAGAGCAATTTTGCTTCACTGTAGGCAGAACATGCACCATTGAGTGTCCAGATAAATGAAGTGCATTTATGACATTGCTTCCCCTTTCAAGAATTCATGGTTGAAGTGTTGTTTTATAATCGTGCACCATAACGGAAACAATGAACCAAAACCAATCAACCATATCTCCTGATAAAACTCCTGTATAAATCAATACTAATTAAAATTAATAAATTGATATCAATTAGAATTAATATCGTATCTTGTTTAAACATATGTTTAAACAAGATCTAGACATCCAATATGTCAAGCAATCTGCTCTTTAGACATTAGTGCAATTCGTGTTTTGCCGATATTCTTTATGGCTCAGAGGAAGAGAGACAAAAAAAAAAAATGTTTTCAAGCACGATGCTAATTCATACTTCCAGATGTTACAGTATGGTTCCATTCCTTAGTAAGCATAATGTAACTTGGGTGTGATTGACCATCAATATCTTGGCAAGTGGCTGAATACCAACGATTAGTGTGTCCATCGACAACAATAACATACTGTTTGTGAATAATTGCATGTTTTAAAGTTTGAATGTCAATGATGTGAAATATTTATATTCTTTACGAAAAAGGAAATGAGATTTGAATTTAATTCAATTCAAATGAAGAAAACTTGAATTTATAAAACAACTTTGATCACTTCTAACTTTCAAATTTCCTATTTCTAAAATAATATAAAATAATAACACTGTAACATCCGTTTGCTCTTCCTTCGTCACGACTATTTGTATACAATGCAGCACCCATCACGTAGGTGGTCAAATCAACTGCGATACTGACATGCGATACTGACATGCTGGTCCCAAATTTCTTGAAATGACCCCGGTTTTCCTCGGTTTACACAATATTGCCATTTGTGTTTCACTGCTTTAATTTGTTTATTCTACTGTTTTAATTTTAAAAAATGCAAGTACATTATAAGAGTAAATTTGTACACCTCTGACCACTCACCGCAAGTAGGTCCAAAGTACCCAGCCGTACAGCTACAGGTGTATTCTCCGGAGGTGTTTGTGCATACCCCTCCGTTGAGGCAAGAGGATAAGGTGCAACCTTGATGTACTAAGTAGTTGGACAGAGAGGAGACTCATCCAGTTAACAAAAACAAAAGACCAGATTACTATATTAACATATTATTATCACTGCTTTGGATCAATTATTCTGGGAACCGGCTATTACCAATGTTTCAGCAGTTAGTTGGCTTTAGGGAGAAGAATATATTTCCTCTAAGAAGAGAATTCCGATGTAGAATATAGTGAAATGAAGTTTGTTGGGTTTTTTTCCTACATAGATCCGAGCGTTTCACATTGGTATCTCAGTGGAAAAGCTGTTTTGGACGTTCAATCCTTACTAAGCATGTGGATGTAAATCACTCAATATGCTATGTAGCTTATTAGTTATGTTTCGTTGCATAAACACAGGCAATAAATATAAGCTACTTCATTGTTGACAATAAAAATGAACGTATAATCAGACTAATACTGATGGCATTATTCTTCGACTATACAAGAAGGGAAGTTTATGGCCTTGTAACATAACACACCCTAATGTACGGTAAGCCCTTTTCACACGAGATTTTTCTTTTAAATCCCTATACTTTGCATAGGGCCTTTTCAGTATTACGTGTGCAAACTGAACAGCGAATATGGGAAAGAGTGTCGACTTCGAAATCTTCTTTCTTAATTTCAAACCAGGATGCTTTTCCCCTTACCTACAGCTTCAGGTTCAGTTGGTGACTCTGCAGCGTCTAAGAGAAATAGTTGAAATGAAGTAGAACCGTTTATGAAAATACAATAATTTAATTTCTTTTCTTTTTCTATTTTTTCGTCAAAGATGGATGCCTCATTCTTCCTCTGGCTTTCATCGTTATAGTATGAACGAATTGTGTTAGACAGTGATTACTGTACACTTCCTTTGGTTTTGTGAAAAGGGATTTTCTCTTTGCAAAAATTGTCTTGTTATTTTTTTTTTGAACGAAACAAACACTTTCACATGTTAAAGACTGATGAAGTAACATACAAATAAAGGAAGATTATACGACGGAGTGAATATACATGCAAAACATCTTTTATGAACTGAAACAACATTTTAATTGGTAAATAAACAATAATATCATTCCTATCACTCAAGAGAACTAATATTGCTATGTTTCTGTATTCTATCACGATGATTCCTTTATCTCTCATGTGCAAAATCAGTGTAGCTGATTCCTAAAAGGAATTTGTTCATTTTGTACCGTGCAGAAACAGTCAATGAAATGAAATGAAAAAAAAAAAGTATTACATTTCATTATTGAAGTTAATGTAAAAAAAAGAATGAACGTACGCCTGAAGTGTAATAATGTGACAAACATGATCGCGATTATGTGTCGGCAGATAAAGAAACAAGAAAAAAAAAACCCACAAAATATATCTGGGAGATGGGAGAACATCTCACACCTTTCCGAATATGTGCGACACAAGTCATGCTCTTACGATGCACTTCTGTACTCGTACCTTCTGTCACTAGAGGGAGACATACGGTATGCCGATACGAGTCGAGAATTTTGAAGACCGGGGAGAACTGTTGGGGACTCATTTCTGCGATGATCTCTCCTCCGCGCCCTCTGATCGGAGAGCAACGATTTGCACTGGCGTCTTCGACATTTGAAGTGGATTTTCGGCGTTCGAGGAGTGATGTCGAGGCGGCGTTGGACGCATTTAATACCACTGATTGTGCATGCCCAAATAAACAACAAAAGAATCCAATCGCCATTTAGCCATACCATTTTTGTTGCTTCTTTTTGTTGTTGTTTCACACACACACACCCACACCCACCCACACACGCACGCACACTCACACACACACCCACACGCACACACACACATAATATATATATATATATATATATATATATATATATATATATATATACATATATATATATATATATATATATATTAATGTACTGTAGTAGATTTTCTATCTACAAGGTTTAAGAGACAATATTGTTTACATTATTATATCATTATTATTGATGTCACTTGTCATTTGGAGGAAAAAAAATCCCCGCCAGGCCTGATCCATAAATGATGTTATTGTTTGTCCCAAGATGACAGTCATTTCACAGTTCCACCAAAATAGGCCCTCTCGTCAGCCCAAATGAGCCAAATGTCCCAGTATATCCACAAACGAATGCAAATGCTACCTTACCCTCCAAAACGAAACAATATTATAAAGGTCACTGATCTCACCTGTCACAATCAGCGTATTGAACAGGAACATTTCTGAGCTGCTGAGGGAGTGAGAAGAGGGTCGGAGGTCAAACTGAAAGAAAATCCATTGTTTGAATTTGGCTTTAGCTGAATAAGTTCATAACATGCACACAATGTATATAGGTTTATATACTTTATATATGATTTAAACACAAACCAAACCAAAACTAAACGCTTTTGTCATCTCGAGAAGGATGACAATGAAGGTAACAGAATAGATGTCGCACGATTCCGGGTGGGAAGGACCTTAGGTGTTCCTCAGCTTAATTGTCTGCTTGGCAGACGTGTGTGTTGCTTGGGTTGTGTTGTGGCTGTCTGTATAATATATATATATATATATATATATATATATATATATATATATATATATATATAGGTTATTATTATTATTACTAGTAGTAGTAGTAGTAGTAGTAGTAGTAGTAGTAGTAGTAGTAGTAGTGGCAGTGTCATTATTATTATTACCCTGAATTACCAATGATTTTTTCAAACTATGTACACAGAATATAATATCGAATCAAAATGGTGTAATTATATCATACAAATAACATACAAGCTTAGGGAATGGAAATAATGTGACAAAAATATAGTATAGGCCTACTAATTTAGATAAATGACAGATGTGACAATCATTAATAGCATAAAGTACTTAATGCTACTATAAACACAAATAAAATTGATATATTTCATGGCAAAAAGGTATATATAATGATACTATTAATGTAGAGGGAAAAAACCCCTGGGAACCATATTATTATAAAAATGATAACAAAATACATCAAATGAGTGACTGGTGAAATGTATTATTCATGTAGTTACGTAAACATACATTCAGATTCACAAAAAGATGTATACATATTTATGATATACATTTTGTTGCACAGAGCACAGACATACAACCTATTACCATAACCTTTATATTCACATGCAAGTATGTTGACATCCTTTAATAGACATGTATGTACAAGATGAACAAAAACAAAATAGAAATAATTATATTTGACTTGTTATATATATCATACATATATTAATAACTCAAAGAGAAGACTTACAAATTTCTCGAACAAATTTTTGGTCCTTCTTGCTTGCCCTTTGATAATCATTGCCTCTTCCACTCAAACTGTGAAAACAATAACAATCTCGAGGATTAAAGGTATACCAGTAGCCTGGTGTACATCAGACGCATTATCTAAATTTGCCAAAGTCGAAGTCACCAAACCCTATCCTCCTCACTTTAGTTACAAGTCGTCGGTGATGACGACCGCTTTGCTTCCAACAGAAATCTGCGCGTCTCACGATTTCAAAGTGGTCACGTCTTCTTCAATAAAACGCGTTCTTCAGTGGAGAGGCGGCTGTCCTATTTTCAATTGTCATGATACTTCCTGTTCATTATGACAATGCTTCGAAGCATTTCGAAGCATCCAGCATGTTTTTATTAAGAAATATCTGATAGACTCATCAAGGTTCACGTGCATTTAAACGTGACAAGTTTATTTTCGTTTTCGTTTTGTTTTTGTTTTGTTTTATGGTGTGTATGGAGTGGGGGTTCTTGTGGATGTTAAATTTCTTGGTACTATTACAAACTGCACTGACACCACTCCACTCATACCAAACCCCGGCCAGGAAAAAATGAGCGTAAAATTGGCGTTATGCACATTGATGACAAGGTGAAAAGCTCGATCCCAACTAGTACGAATCATGATTTTCCATATTTTGGCCTAAAAAGGTACAGAGACGTCAGGAAATGTTGCGTCGTAGCATTACCAGTAATCACACCGTCCTGTAAATAATTATGTTTTAAATGAGCTCTCCTTTACGTGAAAAGTGACAAAGTTAGAATTCCATAAATCTATTATTACTGATCCGAATTAGATGAAATCTCTTCTAGTTTTGTTAGATTTTACTCTTTCCAAAAAATCCAAATGCCACATGGTTACATTTCAATAACAATGTCAAGACGTTAAAGATGGCAATTCTGATATCAATTACAAATATTGATAGTTGTTTGTATTTGCCTGCAAAAGAAGAGGCCGAAACAAGTACCGATAAATACGACAAATGAGGATTTCCGTAATTTATTATGGAAGCCATTTGTATTGGTCTTTATTACTTCACTGATAAACTTACCTTTAGTCCACTAGTCATGTCACTTTCGACCTAGCGTCCATTAAATTTGATTCCTAAAAAAGAACAATGAGCGATGCTGAAATCGCTGTATTATGTTCACAAAAGATTATTTCTGAGAAGCAATGTGAAGAATTTATTTCTTACCATGATTTTTCCCTTCCGACGATTTAACTTCTCGTATGCTGAGATGGCTGGACTGTCACTGTCAAGTCAATTGACTGGCTGTCAGGAAATATTCCTATATTATGATGGAGGATTACAAAGATAGATCTGCTCAGGAGACAATCAGATTGAGCAAGGTCGCTTCTGTATGACGTGAAACACGAAGTTCTCCACGCACGATTTTCCACTGTTCAATTAAGAAATGATTTTCATTTCGGGGTTCGTTGCATATTGTATCCGCGGATAGGGATGCAACATGCAACCAACGGCGAAATATGGTTATATGTATATAGGCCTATATCACTTTCTGAGATACATGTAGATAGGACTTAATATGGCATTACTCTTTAAAGGTCCTGTTTACCTTCGGGAGCAGTGATTTCAAAAATGTTCAAGATATCACATTTGATGCACATGTGTAGGTCTGTTGTGTCACGAAATATCCTACCATATAAAATTTTTGCAATAAAGCCTAAAACATAAGGAGATATCAGTGGTTTTCTCAATAAACCGTAACTGTAGACGGTTTAGTCGGGGAAACATTCTCATTATAATTACTATCTATTTCTTGTATTTAACAACACTTAACATCGATTATACGGATTCAATTTTTTACAGTGGTTGTTTCTATCCCCAAGTCAAATTTTAGGACTATTTTAAAGCACCAATGCTGAGTTTTTGTTTCATGTGCAAATGGTAAATTATGCCTTTAATCTGGAGTCAACCCTTCAACCGAACAACTGTGGGCACGCTCACCCAACTGGGCAGTATGATCATATTAATAATTATGGTTTTGCCGCCGCTGCCTAGCACAACAAATGTGGTATAGAGCGTACAAAATTAATGTAACAAGGCACACAATAGATGTCAGGGGCCGATTAATGAGGGCAGCGCTATATATCGTTATATACCAAAACGTATATTAACGTCTTTTCGTACCCTTACCACATGAATCTTTAAGCAAAACTTGAAGGAATTCCATGCATGTAATGCAGCTTATAGAGCACGCACAATATTATCCCTTCCAAATTCACCTTTCTCTCT
The DNA here is from genome assembly GCF_040938485.1 of Diadema antillarum. Taxonomy (NCBI): domain Eukaryota; kingdom Metazoa; phylum Echinodermata; class Echinoidea; order Diadematoida; family Diadematidae; genus Diadema; species Diadema antillarum. The sequence goes on along the minus strand of NW_027271643.1, from coordinate 687,962 downwards.
CTCTTTTTTTTTTTTTTTTTGCCGATTAAAGTCATAATAATGAGAGCACTGCCACTAAAAACAATGGGCGAGTAGAGTTTCCCCTAGATGGAAAATCTCAATGAAATCCGTCCAGTACGCTGTGGCTGCTGCGTAACACCGACGATACCAAAGCAATCGTCAAAAAACTTTCGGGAGGAACATTTACAGTATCCATGCAATGAAAATGTCGTAGGACCTATACTGTGGATGAGAATCTGAGATGTCGTTCCTCAAACTTTGTTGGCTCCAACATGTTGTGAAATTCGTCCCAATTAAGCGTTTTATTCAAGGTAACTCTCTTTGTTCATGCCCTGTGAAATAATTACTTCAATTCCATTTTAGACGTTAAAAGCTGATCACTTTATACCTTCACTGAATACTGCGCTGCACTCGTTTGTCCATCTCTCCATCTAATGTAATTATATTCACAATTAGCCTGATTACATCGTTAGATCATGATTAATTTCTGAGTGAGAGCCTATACGTAATTAATCATAATGCGGGGGTCTTGCTGAGTGTGTGTACTGTGTCACGTTTATAGCCTGACTGGTTCAATTGATTCTTGATATTCACGATATTGTGTAGCTTGAAGTCGACTCTGTAATACACGTACTCGCTTTTCCACACTGTAGGTCTATCTAGGCAACTTTGAAACATCTTAAGTGCATCCCATATTCCAGTGTATCCCATATTCCAGTGTATTCTTTTGTCGTTGCTGTTGCAGTTGTTTTATTGTGCATCATATTATTATGCCTTTTGTAGTCATTTTTTTCTTTCATCCGCTCTAGTTATACCCAGCCATCCCCCATTTCAAACAAAGCTGTCCACCAACTTACATCACTACTGGATGTTTGTTTGTTTTTCGTTGAAGTAATGGAAGTTTCGACAAAGATGCAGTGACTTTTGATCTTTTCTTACTACCAATTTTTTTAAGTGGACATTCCTAGATGATGAAACAGCTTAAAGCTACCATTTCCTAGCCAAAGTTCCGTGACATTTGACCTTTGACCATGAGGGATTTTGCCCAAAATTATATCAGTGCATGTACACCTCATGCCCCAGACCAGGGTCAAGTACTGAGATTGACTGAGCATTTTCCTCATTTACATTAAGTCCCAGAAACCACACCTCTATGGTTTCTTGCTGTATAATGTTGTTATCATAATTTGTAACTGTTCATCGTAAAAAGAGCTTACATTTTAACCTTTTCGTTCATATTAACTTTTTTGAAAAGCCTCTTCATCGATTAATTCATAAATTTGATTCATAAATTGAGAAACAAAGATTAAAGTTTCGTTTTTTTTTCTAAAATTGGCAATTTTGTGCATTTTTTCCGGATTTTGCGCATATTGAATATTACGAGTTCCACTTAATCTTACTCCAATATAAGATATGATAAGAGACAATGAAATTCAGAGGTGGCAATTGCAATTCAAATTATGACAAAACGATAATTTCTCCAGGACTTCAGGTGGGGTCGATCGCAATAACGACATCTGGGTGGGACCAACCAACCAACGGACTGACTGACGACCTGAAAACATAATGTCACTGGTCACGTGTGGAGGCATGAAAATTATACCCGTGCTATACTTTGTATATAATATATGAAAGCAATCACAATATAGATATTGATTAAAATAATGTTACCCTATACTTTGAGAATGTTCCTGTATTAAATGCACGTTAGGGTCGACAAATCAGTGTTATGCATGAGTTGTGTCATGTGCCCTCATATTACTTTTACTTAGCCCATATCCCTGTTTGCTGTCGAGAGTATGTGAAATGCTTAAACTTCTGATTATTTGTTTTGTTTGTTTGTTGTTTGTTTGGTTTTGGGGGGAGGAGGAGGAATAATGTCACAACACAGTAGTATTTTTTTTTTTTTTTTTTGCGGCAAAGAGCCGTGTGAATGATGGGGCATCATATAGCTTTCAATACGCTCGATGATCGATTGTACGTAATTGAAAGGACGCTGTCATTGGCGGCATCATTGCAGAGTAATGAAGAAAAAGAGGCAATAATCAATTTCCCCTCCGTAATCTGGTGAATGCGTTACAACTGCCAAGATGATTCTTGTTGCTCCGACTACATAAGGTACTCAGTATGAAAGAAAAGGAAATTAGGTTATTAAAGTCGATGCCCATTCAGCTAGGAAGAGAATGAACTAGAAAGTGAAATCGACTGATTGATGACAAAATGTCAAGGAATCATTGTCTGTGAAAGAAACTTTCATCATCATTCATCATTTTTCTTCTTAAAACGACACTCATTTTGTTAATGATAAACCAGTGGTTTATTGGTATAATAATAGCAGATCGAGCGCGTTTCTAATGCCTGGGAGGCTCACTATTCATTATCAAAATGATGTCTGGTCATGAAAACATCTTAGTTACGTGCATCACTGTGATACAGGATCATGCACGTGATTATCTGACAATTTATTGACTTTTAACTAATTCGGTACGTAAAAAGAAGAAATTTTTAAAAGGTTTCTTAGTTTTTTAAACCTTTTCCTTTTCAATAACCTTTTCAATAACTTTTGACAAAGGGAAACAAAAACAAAATGGAAATGTTCTACTCCGCATCACTGCGAAACGTTAAGAACATCGGCATGAAGTCACAATCTGTATCCGTTTGTACATTCGCTGCATGGTTATATGCGGTATTTATTTTGTTTCGCTGAATTCATTTTAACGTTCCATTTCTCTTTCAAATCCAGTACTGATCTGAGATTTTTGAGGGGGTTAGTTTATGAAGAAGGCGAGGATGGCAATGATGCTGTCACATCAAAGAGTGAAGGTGATAGTGGTGATTTGAAAACAAAAAATGAAATACATGTAGCAGTGGCAAAACCGGGGGGGGGGGGGGGGGCGTTGGGAGCGCGTCCTCCTTTAATTCTTTTTTTAAAACAAAAGAAATGAAAGGGACACTTGCGCCCCCTTTAATTTTCGATTGAAGAAATTGCGCTGAAGCCTTTTTTTTTTTGCTTGTCAGTACATGAAACCGGAAGTGGTACCAGAATTTGTTTTGCACCCCCCCCCCCCCCCTCCCACTTTACGGAATTCCTGGATCCGCCCCTGTGCAGAAAACGTGGACGCCGATCAAGATGATGAGGGAGGCGATGGTGCTGCCAAAGGAGCCGGAACCCCGGCTGCATACCAGGATGCGTTCCCGGTGAGACAGAAATAATGGAGTCCACGTTCAGTAAGACACAGTATGGATAAATGAAGACTTGAAATGGCAAATTTGTTGATTTGTGCATCGAAATATCGTAAAAGACACTTTTTCAGTCCAATATGAATCAAGCAAAAAAAAAAAAAAAAAAAAAAAAAAAAAGGTGGTCTCCTGGGAATACGATAATGTCTTTGCAAGATGATGTCTGTCATTATAAGAACTTAAAATTTGTGAAATAAATGACTTTTTGAAATTCACTCCAACCAAACTGATTTGATGCTCGCGTCCTACTCATGTTCATATCCCGTGAAATACTCATTAGTTTCATCTTCCATCAATAAACAAGGGGGAGGGGGTATCATTTTGCTTTCACAGAGCACTGCACTTTTCACTGTTATTATCTTTTTTAGGCTGTTTGATCGTCATTCATCCCTGAGTGACGGCATTTCATTAAAAATGAATACTCATCATGGTGAAGGCTACTCCAGTGATTTTATGTGTATTGATTCCACTTAGCCCGACCAGATTGAGTAATATATGTATGTAGTTTCTTCCATCATCATCCTGTCACCACTCTCTATGCAATACATGCTCTCGATTTTTAGAATATTTTATATCTCAACCCCTTCCCCCATCATCGTTGAATTTCAGTTGTTGCTTTTGTCGCTGCTGTTGTTTTTGAAAAGTGCATCACATTAAGATGCCTCCCCATTCTGTTTCTCGGTTTCATCTTCAAGGTATAAATGTGTACGGTACGTTAGTCATAATCAATCTGTTTTATATTTCTGATGAAAAAAAAAAGAAGCATAGTCCAATTTTCCTTTTTCATGAATGTACGGGGAATATGATACTACTGCAACCTTTGTACCAAGTATTCCACTTTAAATTTGTGCACATGTCATGCATGATAAGTTACAATCGCCAATTTAGCATGAAGCAGCCACTAGTGTACTGAATATGAATCACATTTGTACACGACTTCATACCATTTTGAGTGCATCATAGTGCGGTGCCTCAAGCTTAAAGCGATGGTACAATTTCAGTTGAGATGGGGCTTCAGGTTTCCAACGTTTTTGACAATGATTACTTGTTGTTGTTGAGATAATGAGAATCATCTTATGAAATACATGAAAGAGCATATACAATTGTAATTCTAAGAAGAATTCAAAGTTAATTTGGTGAAGATTGGTTTTGACATGGCCGAGATATCCAAAACAAAGCAATCCCACTAAAAGGTGGGACCTGCCTTTTTTTGTTATCAGGTTATCTGTTTTACTTTGTTTTTGAATATCTCGGCCATTTCAAAGTGATTTTCATCAAATGAACTTTGAATGCGTCTTAGATTTGTATGTTCTTTCTCATTTCATACCGTGGTTTCTAAGTATCTTGGAAAAAGATGAATCCTCACCTCAACCAATATTAAACCATTCCTTTAATCTATACTAGTATCTGATTAGTGCACAGCTGGGGGCCTGATGTGGCTCAGTGGAAAAATTAAAAATACAACGGACAATTAATCCAAGATTCCTGGTTCGAGTCCCCTGGGTGCAGCGGTTGTGTCATTAGGCAAGGCACTTTATCCTCGTTTATGCTACCTTTGGTCTTTGGGAGACATGAAGCAGTGGTGTCCCACGGCTGCTTGCTTACAAGCATTCATTACTCCCTTAGTGGCCACGTAAAACAAATCATAATACAGTGGACTCCCATCATAATGAAGTCCTCAGGACCGGCAGTTTTCTGATGTTATATCAAAATTTTGTTATAACCGAACAAATGAACAATAGTGGATAACGTTGCGGCCCTAATTTTTTTTTTTTTTTCTCATTGTAACTGGAATTTTGTTATAACCATGTTCGTTGTAACGGGAGTGCACTGTAAATAATATGCATGACTGCGTCTGACTGAGTCTGTTTGATGTAAAATTCTTTGTGCTGACTTAGTAGCCCTTGGGACTAATAAGTCACAGATTCCATTCCGTTTGTGAAAAAGGGTTGTATTTCATATGACTCTTTCTTCATTTAAAATGCATGTGTATAAACATACTTGTGCACATACATGCAAACACACACATATGCAAACACATACAATGTACATAAAAGCACACACACTCACATACATCACACACACACACACACACACACACACACACACACACACACACACATACAGTGCACTCCCGTTATAACGAAAACGGTTATAGCGAAATTCTGGTTACAACAAAGTAAAATTCAGGCCTGCAACATTATCAACTCTATGTATTTTTATTGTTTATTCATTCGGTTATAACGAAATTTCGATATAACGAAAGAAAATTGCCGGTCCTGAGGACTTCGTTATAACAGGAGTCCTACTGTACTTACACACAAACATATATCGCTGCTCGGAACAGCAGAGTATCGATTGTCATTTTATTGCCGGTTGCTAAACTCTCCTTTTACTTACAATTATCCCTGCTGCATATTTCTTCCTTAACTATCACACTCTCACATCCTGCAGCAAGCAATATAATCATCTCAATATTCCTTAGGCCAAATAAATTTGCCACGACAGCGTAAAAGGTCTGTTTGTAAATGCTCAAGAGATGTAAGCCTCACACACAAGCACACACTTAAAATTGCTGTACATTCTCATTATTCATGCCATTGTCCTTCATTTTCTTCACTTTCTCACTCCTTTTGAGATGATTTAATTTTGTCACCTGACAACAGATATGAATAGGTACTGCACATACTTGTCTATGTTTAGCAGTCATCGCCACACATATGGAAACCAAATTTGCCAAAACAGGATGCTTAGCAACACCTCACAGTTCTCTAAGCCATTGGGGACCATCATCCTAAAATTCCTATTGACATTGACACAAACATGTCCATCACGGGATTAATAGAGTTAAAGTCTTTACTATACTCCAGATCAATTCTCAACCTGTCCCAAAGTTTGAGATTAAAATCACACAACAATATCCAATGCCCTTCTACGTCAGCACATCCTATACAGACTACATTCCATATGAGATAAACAATCAAATTTGCACAGTTTGATATGTTTCCTGATAAGTAATGAATATGCACTGCACATCTACTGTATTTGAAATTTCACGACGGTGCACAGTGACTTTCCTCGAGCTTTCTACATGCTGTAACATGGAATAAACTGCAGTACTGTGGAAATCAAATTTGCGTAAATTATGTACTCCTGTGAAGTAGTCTGAAAATTAAAAAATTGCATATTTTTGGAAGATATGAATATATATGCAAGGAAATATTCTCATCCTTTTAAAATGAAAGTATAAACAAGTGAAATTCACTGAAATAAGCGCAGAGCACAACATTTATCACATTGGAGTTTTCCACTTTAAGAGCAGCTAAAGAACAACAGCAGCAGCAGCACAGAAGTTATGCTGAGCTCAGCTGTTGCTCACTGTACTGTCCATAAGAAAAAAAAATGGACATCTGGAAAACCCAGGTCATTGTTACATAACTAATGGAATGACTGCAAAAGAACACTGCTTTTAGATGAGCATCGTTGGGATGTGAGCTCTGGGGCCCTGTTGCATTAAAGTTGAGATTAAAAGTAAGTCTGAAAATTAACCAGAAGTCTCTGAATATTCAATTCTCAATGGCTGATACCTATCTTAACCTGTTCAATGCTAAATTCTGAAATCCCCATAGACTTAATACACAGTCCACCAGGTTCCAGTATGAAATGGGTTAAGTTTGGTTTTCTGACTTAAGTTTGGTTTTCTGACTTGTGTTTGATTGCATCTTTTTAAGCAGCAGGGCGCTGGCCAGTGAAACAAGTCAATCATAGCAGGGTTAAAACTTTTGAGATTTAATTTAGTCCTAATACTTCATCTTCACGGATGCCAGAACAGGTGCACTGAAATTTAGCCCTACATAGGTCATGGCGAGGCTCCTTGGGTTGCTTCAAGCAATTTGAAAAGGACATTGATTGCAAGCTAGTCAGTGTCACCTTTCATTCTGCTAACAACTTTCTCATATACATTTATCTTTAAAAAAATAGTACACTGTCATTCGAGAGTATACAACTGAATCAACGTACAGAGGATCTGTAAATGTCTTCTTTAATTCAAACATAGCTATCAAAAATTCATATATCCACTACCTACCTCTGAATCATAACACTAGCACAAATTATATCTTTATTCCTAAATCAACTTATTCACTTGGTGCTACCATTTCTCTTGATGAATTATGCTTTCTTTAATACAAAAAAAAAGAGCAAAACACTCTGCAATGATTTCGTTGGTGGCTACAAGCACTTCACAAGGGCCTCATGAGCTGCAATCTGTCTCAGTCGACCTTTGTTGTCAAGTCCAAACATTTCCTGGGCAGTTCGTACATAGCCAGGCTCACTCTGTTCACACTTGTCCTCAGCATGAGCACAGCGTAGGCGTCCAACACGGTGAGGCTCTGGGGAACAAACGGCCGCTGCATTCCACTGCCCGAACTCTGACCTCTCAATGACCTCCCCATCACAAAACCCGAAGAGCAGACGATCTCACTGGCGGCAGGGTCTCTGCTCTCGATGGCGTCGTCGATGTCGGCCGTGTTCCAGATGAGGAGCTGCCCATCCCAGCCAGCAGAGAGGAGGAAGTTGCCAGAAGGGTCAAAGGTCACAGCGCCGACAAAAGACTTGTGACCTGTGCACCAGATTATGGATTAATTAATACTAATTTGTAACTGTGATAATTAATCATACTATGTAACTGTAAAAATAAATGATTAAAAAAGTTGCAGATTCATCTGACATGAAACTGCTACAAAAGTTATGCTCATCAAACTTTGTGGGGAAAAAAGGTGCACACACACTCAAACCCAATGAGAGAGATGATACAGTTTCAAAACACCTTTCCCTTCATTGAGTCCACGGGGCATTTTGTGGACACCTTACAATTATCCAACCTTTTTTTTTTTCTTCACTTCAAAGCCACTGAACAAATATGTAAAATGAGGCAGCTTCATCACAGAACTGTCACAAAAGCTCACAATTATTAAACTTCACAAGATGCTACAACACTACTCATTCAATCTACAAAACAACAATGGTGCAAATGTGACAGAAAGTTTGTCTTTCATTAGGAAAATCCCTTTGCTTAAACTTGGATGGCTATTAATATCAGCACAATATGTAAGTACAAGTACTTGAAAGGTTTCTGGAGTTTTGATGAAAAATAAGCAGTCAAATTTTGATTCCACCTCTTTACATCTACAACAGGACTCACTCCAGGGGCAGTGAACCAATCTCACCTTTTAGAATAGCACATTGGTGGAAGCCACGCATCTTTGCTGGTCTCCTCGGAGATCTTGAAACTGGAATGAAAAAATAGCAAATTTTATATTCTCACTGCAGCTCTAGATGGATGAATACTTCACTATTAAATCACTAATGACGCAATTTAGCTTTAAAGGGTGTGTACAGTTCTGGTCGAGGTGAGAATTTAGCTTTTATCGTTTCGTGAGATATTCAGAAACCACTCTATGAGATGTCAAAGAGCATGCAATTCTAAGGGGTATCAAAAGTTTATTTGATGAAAATCAGTTTTGTAATGGCTGAGATATCCAAAAACAAGGTGAAACAAAGAGATCCTAATAAAGTTGTGGCCTGTTGCCTTTTATTATTATCACTTTTTTGGATATTTCAGTCATTTGAAAATCAATTTTCATCAAATAAACGTTGAATCCTTCTTAAAATTACATGCTCTTTCATATTTCATAAGAGGTTTCTCATTATCTCACTTAAGAATATTCAAAACATGAATCCCCACCTCAATCAGTACTGTACAGTCCCTTTAACCTCATCATCTTTTCGAGAGTCCCACATGGCACGGTTAAAAAAAAAAAATCCTCCATGCATTATTATGTGATATCTTCCGTCTTTATACGATTATGACCTTAATATCAGACTTAAGTTCATCATATAAAATTTTATGTGTACTTGCAGGGAAATGTTACTCCTTGGAAATGAGCGCAGAAGATATCATTACTGAATGGGAATGAAAATATGGTCTTTTAAGTTAAATATGCCACTGCTGAATACAACAAAAAAAAAAAAAAAAATCTTAGATATCAATACCGCGGAGGAAAGAATACATGATCTTTTCAATTTCAGATATCAATACTGGACAAAGAAGAGAAGCGTATCTTTTACATTTTAAGAGATCAATAACGAGATGGGGGAAAAAAAAAGATGCCAATCAATGCTAAAAAGGGAAGACATGGACATCTTTCAAATTCAAAATATTGCAATACTGGGCAGGGGGGGGGGGGAATGATGTCTTTTACATTAGAGATATTAGTGCTGAAAAAGGGAGAAAGTGGATGTCTTCTTCTAAATGTAAGATATCAACAATGCTGAACAGGGAAGAAAAGGAGGTCTTAGAAATGCAAGAATTCAATATTGGTTACAGAAGAAGAGGAGGGTTTTGTTTGTTTGTGTGTGTGGGGGGGGGGTCTTTTTACATATAAGAGAGCAAGACTGAAGAGGGAAAGAAATGATGGTCTTTACATTTAAGATAGCAAAACTGAATAGGGAAGAAGACAAGGTCTTTTCCATTTAAGATGTCAATACAGGACAAATGAGAAAAGCAGGTCTTTTATATCTTTGACTAATGGTATCATTATTCTATAAGGAAGAAAGAAGCATCTCTGAAATGTTCTCTCCTATTTCTTATTTGATAATGTGGCAACATAGGCGGGCAAGAGTGCATCAATTCCTCTCAGATTTCAACAAGCAAGTCTGCAGAAATCACAACATACTGGACAACTACTTTCCTACTATTTCATTTTGTGTTGCTGATTTCTTGACTCAGAAACTGAACATGATGTTCTCAGGAGAATATGATTAATGATCAAACTTGATTCCATATCAAACAAGGAAAAGTAGAAATTACGCGGTGCGTAATATATGTCCCCGCCGAAAGTAGCATTTTGTAGCAAAATGTACAATATAGGTAAAAAATCAAGGTCAAAGGTCAAAGAAGTCAAAGGTCAAAATTCTGTGAAGAAGTTTTGAAGCCCTCACCTAGTGCCATCACATAAAGCAAACGGAATCGAAATCGGGTTAGAAATGGCGAAGGAGTAGCATTTTGTAGCAAAATGTACAACAAAATGTTGGTCAAAAATTCAGGTCAAAGGTCAAAGAAGTCAAAGGTCAAAATTCTGTGTAGAAGTTTTGAAGCCCTCACCTAGTGCCATCACATAAAGCAAACAGAATCGAAATCGGGGAAGAAATGGCGAAGGAGTAGCATTTTGTAGCCAATGTACAATATGGGTCAAAAATCAAGGTCAAAGGTCAAAGAAGTCAAAGGTCAAAATTCTGTGTAGAAGTTTTGAAGCCCTTACCTAGTGCCATCACATAAAGCAAACGGAATCGAAATCGGGTAAGAAATGGCGAAGGAGTAGCATTTTGTAGCAAAATGTACAATACAGGTCAAAAATCAAGTTCAAAGGTCAAATACGTCAAAGGTCAAAATTCTGTGTAGAAGTTTTGAAGCCCTTACCTAGTGTCATCACATAAAGCAAACAGAATCGAAATTGGGGAAGAAATGGCGAAGGAGTAGCATTTTGTAGCCAATGTACAATATGGGTCAAAAATCAAGGTCAAAGGTCAAAATTCTGTGTAGAAGTTTTGAAGCCCTCACCTAGTGCCATCACATAAAGCAAATGGAATCGAAATCGGGGAAGAAATGGCGAAGGAGTAGCATTTTGTAGCCAATGTACAATATGGGTCAAAAATCAAGGTCAAAGGTCAAAGAAGTCAAAGGTCAAAATTCTGTGTAGAAGTTTTGAAGCCCTCACCTAGTGCCATCACATAAAGCAAACGGAATCGAAATCGGGTAAGAAATGGCGAAGGAGTAGCATTTTGTAGCAAAATGTACAATACAGGTCAAAAATCAAGGTCAAAGGTCAAATACGTCAAAGGTCAAAATTCTGTGTAGAAGTTTTGAAGCCCTCACCTAGTGTCATCACATAAAGCAAACAGAATCGAAATCGGGGAAGAAATGGCGAAGGAGTAGCATTTTGTAGCCAATGTACAATATGGGTCAAAAATCAAGGTCAAAGGTCAAAATTCTGTGTAGACGTTTTGAAGCCCTCACCTAGTGCCATCACATAAAGCAAACGGAATCGAAATCGGGTAAGAAATGGCGAAGGAGTAGCATTTTGTAGCAAAATGTACAATACAGGGCAAAAATCAAGGTCAAAGGTCAAAGAAGTCAAAGGTCAAAATTCTGTGTAGAAGTTGTGAAGCCCTCACCTAGTGCCATCACATAAAGCAAACGGAATCGAAATCGGGTTAGAAATGGCGAAGGAGTAGCATTTTGTAGCAAAATGTACAATATAGGTCAAAGGTCAAGGTCAAAGGTCACGACTAAAATTCTGTGTAGAGTTTCAAAGCTCCCATGTAGTGCTATCATATAAAGCAAACAGAATCAAAATTGGCTCAAAAATGACAGAGAAGTAGCAAATTGAAGATTTTGATCACACACGGACGGACACACGGACGGACGGACGGACGGACGGACGGACACACACACGTACGGAGCCCGTTTCATAGTCCCCTGCTCGAACTCGTTCGGCGGGGACAATTAAAAGAAAAATGCTCATGCCCACAATGATGGATTTAACTTTGCTTTATCTCTCAAGGGAATATCTCTGCCTACTGAAAACCTGCATGCACCCCTCCTTGAATAGGGCAGCCACATGATTGTTGTTTTCTACTCACAGTAATGCTTGAGTGTCCTCCCTGGAGCCTGTGAAGTTGGCTTCTTCATGAAGAACACAGTGATCTGGTCATCTTCGCCTCCTACCACCAGCAGGCTACATGAAGGGTCAAGGGTGGGGGCAGCAAACGACTTAGTCAGGCACTTCAAGAAACAATGGCTGATAAACTGAAAACTTGACTTCATTAAATTTGCAATGATTGTAATGGAAGAGTATACTACAGCTTAAAGGTAGTAGAAGTAGTGCTAATAACAATATCATTTTTATATCATACATAATATCATTTTTCTTTTTTTTACTATTATGAAGGACTCCATGGATTGGATTGAAATTTAGAATTCTCTTCCTCAATTTACCCAGGCTTGTCTAGTTTGAGGATTTACAGCCTAGACCTTTTCTAGATCTACTGAAAATTGAAAATGACCATGGAACAGTTTACCTGTTTCATTCAACAAGTAATTAGCAGCCATTCTGTGCCAACACAATCAGAAACCAAATTACTCAAATTACAAAATGTTAAGTTTAGCTAGCTTAATATGACAAAGATGATTCAACCTTTTGATAAAAATAATGTACTTTACTCTTTAATCAGCTCATCAACTTCCTTCTTTTCTTTTTCCAGGCCATCTAAAGGATAAGGTAATATACTTATGCCCCACTGTGATACGGCAACGACCGTTATAACTAGACTGCTGCATTTGCTCTATGAGTGGGTTTCTCTGACCAGTGACAAATTAACTGAACAGCTTAACAAGTTAAAGCACTGGCATGACACATTATTACATCTGAGCACCATGATGTGCTCTCGGGGAGAACCTACAACTTTGTGGGATGCCAGGCCATGCACAGCACAGCTCCGTAGAGGATGGAACACCGGGATAAGACGTGGGAGTCGGGTGAAAACATAGAGGACGCCTGGTCGAAGGACCGCCTCGAAGGTGCCTTCTTAGCGTCAAAGATCACGACTTCACTGCTACGGTAGCCTACAGCGATAAACCTGGAGCGGTAGAAATTCAAATTTGAGATTCTAGTCAGTTTGATCACCCCCTTGCGCAATTAATTGTAATCTTTCCTCCTTCCATCAAAAAGTAAAAACAAAACAAAACAAAACTAAAACTTAAAAAAAAAAAGATCTAACAGGAATAAAAAAGAGTTGAACAACTAATGAGGGCAAACACAATAAGTGGTTTTATGTTTGGATGTGAATGATTATTCACACATTGACTTGTCATTGTTATGGTGCTGTTGTGATTAGCTTTGAAGTTGCTTGCACATAATTTTTTAATGTAAAGTTTAATTTTTGCGGAATGTTTACATTATCAAACTGAGTGAAGAAAAAGGGGCATCACATCAGTTGATTTATGAACATGTAGTCATCTTGCCAACATTTTTCAAATTTGGTGGTCTAATTTCAGTGTATTCATTAAAAAATAAACAACTGTTTGAGGAGGAAAATACCTACGAAAGCAATTCAGAATATTTAAATCATGTGGCAAACAATAATATATGTGCTTTTTATGGCTTTTTTTATATGGAAGAGCCTTGCTTTGTAACATTAACCTTGGCACATATTCATCTAGTAATATAAATTTTTACAAAATTCCAACAACAGCCACTGTTGTCCTGTATATACAAAGTATACAACAACATAGACCATCAGATCATTACCGGTCATCCCCTGAAATGCAAATGGAGGTGACCCTTGACCGGGATGAGGACTGTGAGAGAACGGAGGACTCCATTGTGGCTGAAGGGGTGTCAGCAAGTTTCCACAAGAGGGCTGTACCACATGTGTGTCCAGAAACCACAGCTTTCCCAAAATGCAGCCACGACACACTGCCAATAAAGTGCAGACACACATGGAAAAGTAGGTACAGACAAGAATTCTCTAGTTTATCTTTATCATGAGAATATGACCCTTTATACTGGAGTACCCTGATAATGTCAGATGTCAACCCCCAAAACTGCAAAATATGGTGACTTACTCAAAAGAGGAGACTTGTTATTTGTTCAAAGCTAAGATGTTTGATGTCCCTTATAATTGAAAGGAATCTTTCAATTATAATTTATAATTATTATTTAATTTATGTGACAGTTTGTACTTTAAGATTTTTCATTACCTGACTTGGACTCTTTAGACTACCCAATGTACAGACTCTTTATATATCTATAGATGGTCTGAACTTTTCAGCCATTGAGTCGAATACAGATAACGGCCAAACAGAGTAGCATATAGTCATACCTTGTGCATAGGCTCACACCATCAGGGAACCTAGATTCTGTGAAGACACTGAAGCTGTCGGCACATAATCTGTGTACTATGATCCTTCTGTCGTCGGTGGTAACTGCACAGTAGTTTGCTGCTGGCAAAAACAGATCAGTATTAAAGAAGTATTCATTTACTACTTCTACTTCACAATATGAAATCACAGAAGTCATTTCAACACACAGACAGAGAAAATAAATGCAGTGTTTTTTTTAATCCTAAAGGCTTTTATATACCCTTCACTTTATTCCCCCATTCAAGAAATAATCCTGATCTAGTAAACTTAAATACAACTTACACTGTTTTTCACTGTGTTGCTGGACTACATTCTTTAGTCCACAAAATCCGTAAGCAAGCCGTTTTCTCACTTGTTGCGAGCAAACTCAGATTTGTGTTAACAAATATATTCTACTGCAACAAAGTTTATATCCATACACATCTCAATAAAATCAAAATGAATAGAGTAAGGGATAAAATCTGATTAACACTCTGACTTCTCTTCTTTAAATATCCCTACCCTCTGCCTGATGCTGAGACATGGCAACTGCAGTGACATCAATGGCATCGTCTGTTACAGGTCCCATCTGGGCGACGAGTTGGGCGACTGAGCGAGACAACTGCACACCTGGGTCAATGGCATCCATCTCGCTGCAGTATTCAAATGGTAGAGAGAATCAGCTCTTCTTAATAAAATGTACATGTACTTGCACGCAACCAAGGAGTCGGGTACGATGCAAAGAAATCTTATCAACTTATGACTATCTCAATTTGTCTTTTTAAAAATCTATTACTGTGACATCATGTAATGATGTACAGTTCCTGCTCAAGAAAAGCAGCACATGAAATCAACTGAAATTTTATCAATTTATAACTTTTGTAATGGCTTGATTGATTTTCTTCAAATTTTCAGTAGTTGTTAGTGTGTCTTTCCGCATTCACTGAACAGGCACATACATTTGGAGAAACTGTTAATAAATTGAAGTTATTACTCTATGTAACAGAATCTACAATTTTGTGGTTTGATGCTGTTTCTTTCATAATAACTTGTGTGTTCCTTACTTGTCACTCATATCGTAGAATAAATGGCATCCCGGATGGCATCCCATTTCAGATGATTATCTAAAGTTAGCGTCTTTGCCTCAAATTGGCAATTAATTTCTTTCTAGTTCTGTGCAAATCGGTATAATTAAACTGATCAGTTCCATTTAAATCTACCTCCAATATAAGAAATGGAGTAAAATTCAGAGTTGCCAATTTGAATGAAGAACAGAATGATAATTTCTGCAGCGAAATCCCTCAGGATTTGATGGATTAATTTAGCATATTGAAGACCTCACCTCTCTGATGGGAGAGTACTGCTCCGGCTGACTAGTTTCCTTCGCTTGATCTTCTTCTTCACACCTTCCATTATCTTACTCATCTTCCGTCTCCGCTTGCCCCTCGTCTTGGTCACCGGCGTCGCTCTTTCCTCCTCATTCTCCTTCTCCTCCTCCTCCTCGCTGTGGGTATCGTCTGCATCCGTGACACCACTGGAGGCAGACAGAATGCGCTCGCGGTGATGGTGGTTGGCGAAGGTTGCACTGCTCATGTAAACTAAGCTCTTCGTATTGGAAGAGTCCTCGGATTTCATTTGTTTTGTAACAGCCAGCAACATCTGAAATGTGAAATATAGTTGCTTCTGGTTCAGATTGAATGGAACCTATCTTCCCATGAATGTCTGTAGATGGTATCACTGAACATTTCCACAACTACATATCATGCTCCTTCTTGAGCCAGAACATCAGATTTCTTCATGGTACTATAACAAATCTATAAAAATCATCTTTAAACACATTACACGGAATATTTAGACGCAGAGACAGGACACCAAGATTCAAAGATTAAACACTTATTTTTACTGCTATCCATTATGTGCACTATTCTACATCATACTGTAAAACCAAAAATGTTTGTGTGCATTTTAATTTTGTGAATTTTGCAAGGGCTAAGATTTACAAAATAAAAATGCACGCAAGCAAAAGTTCTTTTCTACACAATATGCACTGAATGCCAGTGACAATTCACGAAAATTTCATACCACAAATATTTCTTGCTTTACAGTATGCAAATTGTTTTGAACATTTCGTTTTATTCAATCCAGAACACGAATATTTCCATGATTCTGACTGACATATCTAACACAAAATAATTACATTATGCAACTGATCGCAATGAGATAATATGCAAGAACAAGATGAAAAAAATAATTGAACTCTAATTCTCTGTCAGCACCATCAATATGCTAAACTATTAAATATATATTCCATTCCTTGCGGGAAACTAGAAGGGAACATAATGACAAAAATTCATGTGGGAGAATTATCAAACTTCTTTGAAACATCTGATGAGACAGAAATATGACATACCTTGTGAGAGTCCAGAGTTGTGTTCATTTGATGAGAGAGACAAACATTGTCATGGAAACCAGCTCTACTGCTTGCAGGAAGGCTGGTCACACTCAAAAATGTCAGATTATTCACCTTTCTGGCATCCAGCTGGTTGAAAGAAAAAAAAATAAGTAAAAATAACACAAAATTGAAAAAAAAATGAAAATTTGAAATTGAAAATTGCAAAAAATTGTAATGCATTCTGTCAAGTATGGAAACAAACTCATATAAATATACAGTGAAATTTGAGAATGCCTTATTTGAAAGATCGATAACCTTTTAGTTGTATGAAATCTATGTTACATGAGATGTACACTATACATCATTCCTTTTCACGAAGAAAATCCTTGGAATCAAACTAACAAAGATTGCATTTGTGTGCTTGTACAAAATCCAGCATTTTGCTGCCTTGTAAATTCTGTAAATATAATCTGTTGACGAGTGAAATTAGAAAAAAAAGTAAGACTGCCTTGGCATATGCATTATGTGGTACAATGTTGATGTTAATGCACATGAAGAAAGAAACATACTACAGAGAATTCCAGTAAAATAAGACAGGTAATGAGGAACAAATGACTATCTTCACATTAGGCATTTAGTGACGTATCTGACATACCCGTGGCAACCAATGGAATATCAACACTTCCTTCTTTCCTTTGAACAAAAAAAGTTTTCATTTGGGACAAGAGCTGTTACAGACTTCACATTTTCCTACCCCCTTTGTTCTAAATTTTTAAAGGTAACATTCCATACATATCTAGAAAAGAAGCAATACTTCATCATTCCCAGTTAATTCCACGATAAATCATATCTTTGTTATGTCCTTTATTGGAAATAAATACTCAACAACTATCACCATCCAGCTGCCAAAATAAAACAGCATGTAATTTTTCATTTTAAATGTTGGTCAATATATACCTCTTTATCAAAAGCGTCATTGGTTCGCCTGCCACAAAAAGGATTTCCCTACATTGTTTTTACAAATGAATTTGTCAAACTGTGCACCTACTTGTTTGAGTTCCTGTGCCGTGTGCTGCCTGTGATTTCTCATGGCGTGGGCACAAAGCTGGCATGCTAGGTTGGGGATGTGCTCTGCTACAATATGCTGCCTGTCAACAAAAAACAAAAACAAAAAACAAAAAGAAATCTGAAAGAAAAGAATGACTAAATGAGCTGAATCAACAATTAAATGAAGGAACACTGAAATGAAGAATGCATTAGGAAATATTGAATAAGTGACACAAACAATTGACACAATATACTCATAGGAAAAACTTCATGTACAGTAAGAACAATGTGAGTGTTTTCTGGACTTCTGAAAACACACAAATTCATACAGCTTTTGGAGCCTTACCCATCAGTCTTGATGTCCTGGCAAATGATGTTGGCGCTAATCCATTTGCATCCTAGATTTCAAAGGCATTTACAGTTGAACTTCTCGTATCCGGACAAGTCGGGACCGGGGCTCATCCGGATAAGGGATTTGGCCGGATACGGGAGACTCAATGCTTTATACACGTACATATACATACACATGTACTGATATAGCCCATTGTAGTACCACATGTAGTAATGTGTATACTGCAACCTTTTCATTGTTACATTGGGGATGTTTCGGGATGTTGAAATGTCTGAAGGTAAGCAATTTGGAAGGAAATTTGATGCAATGTATGTTAATCATATTGGAAGTAATATGTAATTCATGTGTGTTTGGGTAGGAGTTCTCAAGGAGTTGGGAATCCCCCTTTCTTCCCGTAATTATAAAAAAAAAATCACGGCAAGATTGCGTCCGGATAATAGAGAGATCCGGATAAAGGGAGGCCGGATAATAGAGGTTCAACTGTATCTAAATTTGTTGATGACAGCAGTATTGCAAAATGGAATCAAATTTGTGAAGAACATATCACACACGTCATGAAGCACAGCAGTACTATAAACCCATTCCTCCCTCAATTCTCTGAGAACCTTCAATGCCCCCAAACAATATTCATTTTGCCCGTCAACACAGAACGGACAGTTTGGTAAGCTGCTTCTGTAAAAGCATTCAAGCAGTACACGTTTTCCCTTGCCATGGTCAACTGCAAGTGCCATTAAACAATGCAATATATCAATTGGACATGAAAGATGAACAGAGTGTGCAATGGGCTGGCATACTCTTTTGTTATATACTATAAGGGCACCCAAATGGGGTTTGCAAAAGTCAAAATAGAGTGAGCTCAGCCTTGATTGGCATTTTTTTAAAATAGCAAAACAAGCATAACAGACTGCATCAAGGAGTATTATCAAGAAAAAAAAAAACCAAGACGATTTTAGGAAGCACAATCTTTGACAATATCCAATCAAATATGAATTCCAATCGAGAAGTGAGATGAAAGACAACAGCACAAACTGTGAATTTGAACATCATGAAACTTACTCCAATCAAGTACAGTTGAACTTCTCGTATCCGGACAAGTCGGGACCGGGGCTCATCCAGATAAGGGATTTGGCCGGATACGGGAGACTCAATGCTTTTACATGTACATATACATACACATGTACTGATGTAGACCATTGTAGTACCACATGTAGTAATGTGTATACTGCAACCTTTTCATTGTTACACTCAGTAACAGACCCCAAAATAGAGGTTCGTGTTTGCAAGAATGAAATCATTTTTTTCATAAATTCTTGGGATGATTTACCTAAATAATTATTAAGAAATGTATCAAGTAGATCTTGAAAATAAACAGTACGAGTCGATGAAACTACGCTTCAAAATTTTGAGTGTTCAATATCATTCATTGCTCAGCCAATGACTCCAAACAATGCATGTCTATCTAGTCATATTGACGGCTGTGTATGGACCTATATGTGGCAATGCGATATGAGAGGACTCGAGCACATAATCTGTCCATGTTCTTGCGATGATTTGGGGATGTTTGGGGATGTTAAAATGTCTGAAGGTACGCAATTTGGAAGGAAATTTGATGTAATGTATGTTAGTCATGTTGGAAGTAATATGTAATTTATGTGTGTTTGTGTAGGAGTTCTCAAGGAGTTGGGAATCCCCCTTTCCTCCCGTAATTATTTTAAAAAAAGTAATTATTAAAAAAAAAGAAAAAAAAATCACGGCGAGATTGCGTCCGTATAATAGAGAGATCCGGATAAAGGGAGGCAGGATAAGAGAGGTTCAACTGTACATGGTAGCCAAATTACATGCCTGCATGACACTATGGAAGTCTACACTTATTTGCACTGATGAGGGTTGCATATCATAAATTATCTTGTAAGCCTTATAAGCATTGCTCTGTTTGATAGCTAAGCAATGCCAAACACTGCAATAACTATGCTGCATCTGATTTGCAGATACAAATCCGACTCACGGAAAGCCGAAGTACTGATTGCAGATTCGCGCCTTGTCATCAAAGACGAAGCCCTTGCACTGGCAAATAGCAGCACCAAGGACTGACACTTCTTCATCCCTGTCGATATTCGTCGGTTCCAGCCACCCATTCAGGTATGCGTCATCATCCACATCGTTGCTCCGACAGGATGATCGTACCTGCTGCATGGGGATATGATGATATCAGACTTTTCAGTTAATACTGTATTATACTTGGTATATCTCACAGTATTACACAAGTAATGTTTGCAAAATCATCAACTCATCAAACTAGAGAAGCACTGTGATGAGAGCGCAGATGAGACCTCCGCCAAGCATGCAGCTAATTTCCACCACTGATCTCCTTTTTTCCATAGAGATCAATGATTTGCACCCATACGTAATTATAGCATTGTGTGCTGAAAGTCGCCCGATTTCCCAATATAAAAACCTTTTGTTACGTCATAAACTTCCAGCTGCGCGGTGCGCCTCACCTTGGCAGAAACTAGAGCAAGCACTTTAGTGCGCGCATGCAGACCTCAAATACCCGCAGCCTGAGCTCCCAAGTTCATTGACCCTATCTGCCAAAATATCAAAAATCCTTCATAAATTCCCAAAATATTCTCGGATCACTTCCAAAATTTTGATCATCTGTTACTTATATCATTCTTAACCTTTCCTGCAAGTTCCATCCAAAGCCGTTAACTGCTTTTTGAGTTAATTTGCACACAGACAAACTAATAAACCAACGATAACAAAAACATAACCTTCTCCCTTGGCGGAGGTAAATATTGAATCTTAAATTGAAAATGTGTTGTATGCATTGCACATAATATGGGAAATCCCAAACTTTTCTTGCAAAAGTTATATACTTTCCTTCTCATTCTAATCAATTTTGGTTCCACATCATGAATTCAACCACTCCCCAAATTACAATTGCATTTCAGGAAGAAGATACACTTCAATGGTAACCAAAGAAATTTTCCCCAGTGACTGCTAGAGTGCAGACTCTCCATACACCCTGTATTGTTGTTTTGTGAGTGCACGGGAGCACTGGAAGACAACAAGGTTGTAGGCTCACCCCTCATGCTAACACGCTAGCAAACGAGCAACCGGGGAGCAGCCAAATCAAGAGTTCAAAAGTTCACTTAATACGCGCTGTAAAAATGTTACTTCAGTATGCAAAGTCCGCCATTACTAGGTGGGTCAATAGCAGCCCCCATGAAATCACTGACACCATTGTAGAGTCCGCCCTTTAGAGGTGGGAGGAGAAAAATCTTTCTGATGGTAACATACAGGAACAAGATACATTTTGATGGTAACATACTTGTCTACCGCCAGCCAGCGATGGGCAGTGACATCGAAGGTTGCTGCATGCATCCAGCTCCTCTGAAATGAAGTCATCCAGAGGCATGGCTGGACGGTGGGTGTCCATCATGTGGTTGCAGAAACTGCACTTCTTGGACACCTGTCCATCTCCCCGAGTGCTACAATATTTCACAAATGACAAAAAAAAATCCTAAAACCATATTGCCAAAAGATCTTTGCAATTCTCAGTATTGCTAGTTCCCATACGATTCAATGGAGTTATTTGCCTGCTTTTCCATTGTTACCCCTTTTTTCTTGGCTATAATTCAGCTTAAAAGAGTTGAAAGTTTCTAAGTTTTACTGATTTGTGGTCACTAGAGTGATTGTTCACTACTGCAAGACTTCAATGTGCTGGTCACATGATGGAAAGTGAAGAAATCTTCAACAAAAAATACCCCTGGATAAAGACAGAGCGTGATCTGAGTGCATGTGCAGCCAAAACCGGGGCAAGTTTGTCCTCTGAGCTGTCCCATGATGCATCTAAAATGCTGCTCTGCGCACGGCACTTAGGTATTGGCGATACTGAGAATTGCTGTGTTTCACAGTAACTGCAGAACTATAGGAACAAATTAAACTCTTGTCACTAACTATGAAAGTTTATCATATATGGTACAACATATTTCCTTCATGTAAATGGTAAGGGTACATGTATCTCCTTTTTCAAGACTAGCTACGAGGGAAAAAATAACACTTTACAGGAAAAATAGAAGCGTCAGAAGCCTTTTTCGTTTGTTTGTTTTTTGTCTGAAATAACGTAAACATTCCTGAAATATTGGTAGCTGCTATTACGTACCTATCTGGTGGATACTGAAAACCAGGACAATGCATTTCACAACCCACACAGGGATTGTCTGCTGCCCTCTCGTGGTTGTGCTTCTTCAGCTTGTCGAGTTTTGTCGGGTAGCGGTGCTCTGTTTCTGAGTGCTTGCAGTTCTCGCAGGCAGCCAGCCACGAAGTCTTTGCTACACCGGGCGGGCGCTGGTAGTTGCCACAGGCACAGTTACCACTCTGACACGGTGTCCCATTCTTCACACCTCTTATTCGAATCTTTGAAAATGTCATGAAAATTGATCATACTTTATTACTATATAGTGAAGTGTATTCAAAGGCAATGCACTCTTGCAGTTAATGTGGACAAGGACACAAGTCACTTTTTACTGATAGACATAGCTAGTCTAAATTCACACAGCCATTTTTGCTTTCATGTGGTGTGGCTCATATGGCACAGAACAATGTACATTTCAAACCCCCAACTTGTATACCAATACACATTCAAATGACACTGCCAACTACTTTCACACAAGTGCATATCATCGCTATCATTCCTGTGCTTGCTGACCTATTACATACTTTAAGGGACATTTAATTATCTTTGCACCTTGTATGGTATGTAACTGCCCACAAAAATGCACTGAAAGGCTCAAGGAATCTTTCTTTTGTTCTGTGTCCTTTAAATTGTTCACTTACCAACAAAAGCACAAACTACATCACAAATGTATATCATGATTACAATTATTAGGCGAGATACTGAAAATAAGAACTTACTTTTTTGGCCTGTGCCTCTGTAATCGAATCTGTGTTAAAGACATCAAGATGGACAGAGAATGGATACTATTATTTAATACCCACAGTACATTGTCATTATTGCTGTTTACAATTTTTTGTTCTCCTGAGCAGTAGTTGCATTGACAAATTGCTGAATATTTCTCAAGAGAATGTAGTTGGCATTCTTTGTCCTCAGTCCTGTCATATGCACCCATCAAATGGGGAAACTGAATGTCCTACGGCTATACTGTTGTCTGAAAAACTTAATAAACAATGTCATTCAAATGTATTTTCTTCTTTAATGTGGTTCAGACAGGATTAGCTCCCAATGGAATTTTGTATCTAGGTCCCTACATATTGACAGAAATGTTTCTAAGATCATTTTTTTTTCTAACTATACATATCAGCTAATCAGACAGATATTCACCATCTACTGTAAAGCAAGATCTTTCATAAAATTCACAAATTGGTACTGAGTGATGGCCTTTCTTGCGGCATGAAATTTTTCGTGAATTATCACAGGCATTCAATGCATATAGTTTCAGCAAGAACTTTTGCATGCACTTAAATTTTGTGAATCTTGGCTCTCGCGAAATTTGCAAATTAAAATGCTCATGAACCCTTGATATGTCACCTCCATGTTTACTAATCTGTAGCAGAATGCCACATTCATCTATATTTGACAATCAGCATTTAGACCACTGGTCAATGTCTATACCTTAATTCCTACTCATTTTGGCAAATTGTATTAACATACTCTTCATTAATCCTCCCTGTCAAAACTTTTTTTGCCTGTAAAGAATGTCTCTTACTCTTACCATGCTTACTGGAGTTAAGTGCTGTTTAGTCTGGAAAGTAAAAAATAACCCTATTACCATACTTGACGATTAGCCCCTTGGCACACTAACGTTAGGGGTTAAAATTACCATGGGCGGTCCAGCCATGCTTGCACGTATCACAGTTCTTTAGCTGCGTTTTGCCCGCTGTGAAGTCCGAACAAACACACCCTGGTAGGGTACAGGGATACATATTCCTGAGAAGGGATGAAGTGGAAGAAAGGGAAATATATGGATTACACAAACAGCTAATAAAAAATTTCTATGGAAAGAAAACAGAGCACAGCACAACACTACGGCGGTGAGTTGGCTCAGTTGGTAGCGCGTCTGCCTCATGATCACGCGGCCCAGGTTCGAACCCGAGTCTGGACTGAGCAATGTTGTGTGTAAGCATACCGTCCCCTCTAGCAAGAGGCAAAACACTCTGTCCCTCGGATAGGACATAAAATGGAGGTCCCGTGTATGAGAGAGTGACAACTCATGCACGTAAAAGATCCCGCTTCATTCATTCATCGTAAAGAGCAGGGTGTTTAACCCGGTGAAGTGGTCCCACCTCAAATCCAACTGGACCCCATGGAAGACCAGCTTAACGTAGCTGAATATGGGCTATCCAGCCATCTTCTCAGATGGAAAATGAACAAACAAACAAACTAAGGGCTCGGTCACACTGCACAAAAGTCGTGTAAACGCATGAACCACGCAAGAAATTTGGTTGTGCGTGCTTGTCCGTCGGGAATTTTCGCTGATTTACGCAATGAAAATCACTGATGGATTGCGCAAGAACTAAAAAAGATCACTCAAAAATCACTAACAAACCCCGCACTTTCAGCGCATAGGCACGCAAAGGCCCCAAATAGGGCGTAATACGTAGTTGTAAGTGAGGACTAAGTGTCCATGGTGAACCAAGCATAATCTGCCCATTATCACTACAGAGACTCCAACTCTCCCGGTTTCGACGGGAGATCTCCCGCCGAAAGCTCATTTTTGCAAAATCTCCCGTTCTCCCGTTTGAGATATTAATTTCTCCCGTCCTGGCTCTGTGTCTCCTGCTTGAAATGATTTCTTACTTTTTGTCTCGTTATGTCGAAAAATAAGCCTCACATAGCACGAGAGAGCATCATGAACCCTAATTATTAGAGCTTCCAGGGCCCAAACGGGTCCT
The DNA here is from genome assembly GCF_040938485.1 of Diadema antillarum. NCBI lineage: Eukaryota > Metazoa > Echinodermata > Echinoidea > Diadematoida > Diadematidae > Diadema > Diadema antillarum. The sequence goes on along the minus strand of NW_027271643.1, from coordinate 663,053 downwards.
CGCTCCCGGCTGCAAGAAAACTTTGCGCTCGCGATATGCGCTTCCACACATCAAGTTGGAGTCAGTCTCCTGTTTCTAGGGGTTTCAGGCGGGAGAATCTCCAGATCAGAAGGTGCTTGGGGTTGGAGTCTCTGTCACTAATGAACTGGTATGAATCGTGCATTATTTGCGCATGAATGCGATAGCGGCAACATTTCCGCGAATGATCACTGATATTTCAATCATTGTCAGCTTAAGAATTGCAAACTACGAAAAATTTATGTTAAACAGCGCAATACTGCTTAAACTTTCACGCGGAGCCGATTTTTTAGCTGCTCAAAACTTGGTCAAGGCCCAGTCACGCTACCCAAAAGTCGCATAAACGCATGAACCACGTAAACATTTTTGAGCCTTACGCAATACATGCGCGATTTTTGCATTTCATGAGTTTGTCTGACGTGGAAGCTTCGTAGTTGTCAGCCAATGTGCGCCAGATCAGCGCTTTATGCGATTCCAAGTTTTGAGCATCTCAAAACTTGGCTCCGCGTAAAAGTTTACGCAGTACTGCATGCGCTGCCTTATGCAATTTTTGCGTAGTTTGCGTAGTTCTTCCGAGAACAATGCGCGAAATATGCATGGAATATCAGTGATCGTTCGCGAAAATGTTGCCGCCATCGCGTTCACCGACGACCTTCCACTGACGATTAGCAGATAATGACGCATGTTTCGCGCTTTTAACACCTACGTATCACTGGAAATCACTGGAAAAAAATTATTGCCGTATGTATCTCTAACAGAACACGTAAATAAGGGCATGTAATAATACTATGAAATACTGATGTACCGGTATTAGTAGGGAGCTTTAGATTTTAGACGCGCGGACGTTCAAAGGGAAAAAAACATGTTCTGAGCGTGCGCACAAGCGCGGGTCAGTTGATGCACGCTTCTGCGCATGCTCACGTTTTTTTCCCTTTTAACGTTTGCGCGTCTAAAATCTAAAGCTCCCTAATAACAACTATCGTATATGATTGGTGCTATTAAAACGGCCATTTTATCATATCCCATCAGGCCAATTCCTGCTGCCGAGGGGTGCACATCAAACCCGTGTTTTGTGTGATCTCTCCATAGCCTGGTAGGCGCGGGCGTAGTTCTTGCGCAATTCATTGGTGATTTTCATCACATAAATCAGTGAAAATGGTTGAATTTTCGATGGACAAGCACGCAAAACCAAATTTCTTAGGTGATTCATGCGTTTATGCACTTTTGGGCAGTGGCTAGTGGTGACCAAACCCCATGGAATCGCGTACAGCGCCAATCCGGCGCACATCGGCGGACAACTACGAAGGTTCCACATCAGACAAACTCATGAAATGCGCAAATCGCGCATGTATCGCGTAAGGCTCTAATTTCTTACATGATTCATGCGTTTACGTGACTTTTGGGCAGTGTGACCAGGCCTTAAAAATTTCACAGATGGCCGATGGGTCACACAGCATACTGAACATGACAGAATCAACAACTTTCAGAGATCTTTGACAAGAATTTAAAGTTTTGTGTGTTGATGGATGAGCGGCATGCGGTGGATTAAGCAATGGAACTCTAAATCATTTCCTGTCACACTGTGAAAAGCATAGGTTTAAAAGAAATTCTGCATGCACACGTGAAGACATTGAGTGAATACAATACACAGTCACGACAGTGGTTGCAGAGCAGAGCAGAGCGGCCTTGCCTTGGGCCTTGAAGCACTACAAAACTGTAGCTTGGCTCAGCTCACAGCTTAGCGCAGCACTCAGCAGGTTTCTCTACCTACCTAAATCAGCCATGGATTGACACAACTAGATCTAAACTATTCACTAACCAGAACTAGACTAAACCTACGGCTCTACAGCATTTTCTGGGCAAAGTACATGATGAAGGGTTTCACCATACTGATTAATACTCACACTGTTACAGATAAGTCGCTGAGCTTATGTTTACTGGTCTCCCTCTGCAGCTCTGCTGCCTATGCCTAGCGAGCGGCTAGCCACAGCGCTGGCGCCTTGCTGCTTCGCTCGCGAGCCAGTTACGGCCGCCTAGCCTGTGATGTACACGGGTGTACGCAGACTTGAGAAAGATCGCGAGCTCGGCAAGGCGCGCGCTCAGCTACGAACTTCCCGCGATTGCCGAGCCCCACTCTGGTGAACAGCTGATTGAGCGGTGAATGGGACACTTCAAAGCCACGACACTCAAGTAGAAAAGGCGCCAGCTAGTGTCACAAACTGAACAATCATACGTGTTGGTGAAGTGGGTGAAACTTGTCCAATCCCTATATATAGGCCTCACGCTCCTTTTCCAGGCTCCCATAGAAACCTGTGTTAATGCAGCATATTCCATAAATCATAAAAAATTGATCGAATCATAGAATATTTTTAAATTGAAGCAGATGAAGGGAAATTTTCTCTGCTTTCAAGCAAACTACATATTTGGGATGTTTGTCAGCTCTAAAAAAAGTTAAGAGCCTCCATACGAGACTAGTCATCCAGGCACTCTCAAAAATGATAAAAATAGCAAATTACCTCATACATCAATAAAAATTCATTAAAAATACAGAAACCCTGATTCATTCAACTTCTTCATAACCTGCAGAAGCTCCTGTCCTCAAGCAATGTCAAACACTACCAAAAGTGGCAATTTTCCACTTGACTGATTTTTAATGATTTTTTTGGTAAAAAATAACATTACCTCATCTTTGTACTGCCTTCCCGGTAGGCAATGCGCGAGTTGAATTGGGAGCGTGAGGCCTAAATATCTTAGGACTGAGCGTCATCAAATCACACTTCACGCTCTGAACAGTAGTCATGGACATGCTGAGTGGTTCTCATTGCATTTATCTTATCTACAGTCCTGCAGACTTCGTCTTTAGATTCGTGGTGTCACTGTATTCGTTATGGGAAGAAGGCAAAAAATGTAATTGATTGTTTTGTCCTTTACATAATAAGATGCTCATGTTCTGTATGTTTCTGTACATTTCGATGAGAGGGATATGAAGCATTATAATTCATAAGCCTGGATACTTCAGTAAGTAGGACCTATATCTCCACATTGATGAAGCTAAAAACTTGAAACAAATTGAAACTGAAGTTTAGCGTACTAGTATAATTAGGGCACAAATATCGCACGAGGCGCGAGATAAGCCACTGGTCTATTCAACAAGGCGCGTAGCGCCGCGTTGAATAGACCAGTGGCAAATCTCGCGCCGAGTGCGATATTTCGTGCCCCAATGCACGAACAAAATCATAGATTATTCGTTTTATACAACACCTTGTCCACAATCACAGTACTAAATTAGTGACTGCCAACTCAGGAAGGCCCAAAAATGAATGTAACAATTAGGCCGAGAATTGTAAACCACCCTGTGTACTGCTTTCATGCAAACACTCGTCATGATTCGACCACACAGTCACAGGAATCACAAACTCTGCAGGGTCTATACCCATTCTACACTAACGTTAGATCGAGTAAGGCCTGACTGTTAGGCCGATCTGAGATGTCGGTAGATCTAGTACCTGGTAGTAGGTCTAGACTTTGTCTATTTCCGAAAATGATTTGTATAAAAACACAGAAAAATAATCAAATTACGGTTTCTCAACTTGAAATGTACTAGTACATGTAGTATAGGTAGCGCCTGCATCCGCAGATCTTGATTGTATCATATTTTTCGATGAGCGAACATGATATTGACTGGCCTTGAGGAAGATACCTGAAAGTATTGCCCAAACTGAGAGAATATTGCCCGAGTCGAAGACGAGGGCAATATTCTTTCAGTGTAGGCAATATTTGTCTGGTATCTCCCTCAAGGCCTGTCAATATCATAATTATTACCTATCCCCTGGGTAAATTAGGAAAATATGTGAATACGGCTACACACTATGATATAGATCAAGCTACATTTGACTACCTGTAGATCATCACCTACATGTCGAATAATATTGCAAAATTGTTCATCAATGTATATCATTCAACTCCAACTTCCAAGATACATAATCGTAGTTGTAACAGGCGAACTTCAAACATCTGAACATATTTACACTTTGTCTTTGCTTGTGTTTCAATTTGGAGAGTTGTAATAACTGATGGTCAGTGTGCAGTTGAGTACAAATGGACTAGTCATTGTTTGACGCGTGGCGCTGCTGGAAGTGGTTGACCTTGATGAGTTGATTTATTGGCGTTCTTCTGCGGTGCGTGTGTCCCGCCGATTTGTGAATGTCTCCTCTTTGTGATTGAATGTTTACACGTAAAGTGAATGGGAGACCCGGATGTAGGGTAATACCCACTAATATCACCCGCTGACCTCGACGACCGATCAAAATACCAACTATACAATTGCCCTGAAAAACTACCTCATATAGGCCTAGGTAATAATATGAAATATCACACCGCCATGGATAGCTTGATCTCTAACGATGGCAATGAAAAAGAAAATAACAACTACTGTACATATAGGTTTACAAAAAAAAAATGCGAATAAATCTATCACATGGTAAGAACCAAAAAAAAGTATATGGCAAATTAAAGACATCGACATGCGCGCTGCTTTTGCGATGAGTAATTTGATATCAAAACTTCCTAACTCGAACGTAATCTAGGCGACATTTCACGTGATTATGAAAATGAAACTGTTGTGCTCATTAACAGGGTTTTCACTATCTAGGCCTTCAAAACAACTTTACTACGAAAGGGAAATCTCACAGAACCTTGTACGTAAATGAGGACATCGTTCATTAAGATGACAAACACGTGTGTTTGTCAACTCTACTTAAGATAATGATTCGCGATGGGTATACACACAAAAAGAAAACAACAAAACAAAATTTTAAATAGATACAAAGATATCGATCAAACGAACAGGCGCGCATCCCTTTTATTATAACATCACATTGCTGGTCGGGATCCCTCACGTGTTATGATAAACCGTCCGCGCAAGATCACTGATCAGAAAACAGAGTTCCTCGTCAATCACATCTGTTACCATGGATTTAGATCAGTTAAAAGATAAAATTTCTGGTGTTATAACAGAGGCAAGCAACCGTCATGATTGCAAGATAGGCACCTCGATCCATAGGGGGGAAAACCCTTTGCTTTGTAAGGTGAATACCGCTGAATACTCACTGTCCGGCCGTTCTCATCTTTCCCATCTAAATCAAGTTCTAAATCATATTTCCAGAGATTTAAAGTTGTTTTTATGTTTCTAGTAGGCCTAAGTCTGTCGAGGCAGGAATGCATGGTCTTGAAGCATTTTTTTTTTTACTAAAAGGGATAGTATAGTTTTGGTTGAGATGGGGGAATTCAGATTTTAACTTTTTGTGACACAGTCAAGAAGCCACTCATAAGATATCAAAGAGGATTAAAATTTTTAGAGGTATAAATTCAAAGTTTATTTGATGAAAATTAGTTATGAAACGGCTGTGATATCTAAAAAAAATGGTCCCGATACAAGATGGGTCCCACCTTGCATTAGTAATTCTTTGTTTCTGGATATCTCAGCCATTTCAAAACATATTTTCATCAAATAACATTTGAATTCCTCTTGGGATTGTATGCTCTTTTATATTTCATAAGAGGCTTTTAATTATTTCTCAAAGGAGTTGCAAACCTGAAGCCGAATCTATAGACCAAGACTATGTATCATCCCTTGAGAGGGCACATATTAATCCCACTATGCCAACCTGTCCCAAACCATCATTAATGCCGGTACTATAAAAAAAAATGTTTCTATTCAGGAGGCAATAATTGCAAGTGTTCAATGTGAATTTGAATTGATAATGATTGAACGTACAGAAAGACAGTTTTGATGTCACTGTTTTTATGTATGCATTGGTTTGTATTAAATCGATATTCAAGTTCAAGTTGATTTATTTCATTTCCAACAAACACATAATTAGGAATACAATGAAATGTTCGCATATACAGATATGTCACCAAATCGGTATACAACAATGTGATAAACATGTAATAAAGACACGGGTAAATTATTAACCGAGAAACAAATAAATGTTATGTCATTATGGTAAAGGCAGAAACAAAATTGCTGGAAATGGAGGGGACTGCTAAAAAGCAGAGCTTGTAGTATCAGTCCCCTCATAAAAAAGGGAAAAATCAAATTGCAAAAAAGAAGAAACAATTTTCTGAGAGATGGAAAAAAAAGACAGAGCAGTAAACACATACATGCACACACAAGGACGCACATTAACAATCACGATTCATTGTTAGATTTAATTTCATTTGTTATGCTCATAATCTCACATAAACATCTATATGTGCGACTTTGTAATCTATACACATGCGATATGACAGGTCTCCTGGTATGATGGCCATTAATCTCACTGATTCCAGCGTTGCCTGCATGATGGAGTGAGGTATATATACTTCTCTAAATCTACTTTCTATTTGTCACTGCAATAATCCACTGCTGACGTGTTGTCTGGAGCACTGATATGGAATCAGACAGATGTTGGGGGGATAATGCTTTACTCCATATGCTTTTCTGTTTTCTCCCCAGGTCTAGCTGTTATTGATTGTAATATTGGAGGCCCCCAGAAAAAAAGAAAACAGGGTATTGATAATTTTCCCTCTGTCCTCTAATACAGGCGCAACTCTTATGCAACTATATAATTATATCGTACTTTTTATGCACAATCGTAATCCTCTCGTTCTCGATTACTAACCCCTTAGTGTTTATTTGTTTGTGTGTGTGTATGCGTGCGTGTGTGTGTGTGTGTGTGTGTGTGTGTGCGTGTGTGTGTGTGTGTGTGTATGTGTGTGCGTGTGTGTGTGTTGCTGTTTAATTGTTTGTTCTTGTTTGGGTTTTTTTTTTGGGGGGGGGGGGTGGGAAGGGTCAAGATGTCTGGGATGTGCATGGACTTTGATGTCTAATACCAGATCTCTGTCATTGTACGATGTATAGCGCCATAATGATTTAATGGAATAAATAATAGAGGCTCCTTCATGTTTCATGTTTCAATTTGTTAACTAACATTACAAGGATGTCTATAATGTGCCTATTTATACTTGGTTAGCTTGTGTAAATGTTCAGTCTGAAAACTTGATGCATAAATTTTAGAAGAAAAAAAACCCATTTGAAATTATTAGGGCATGTGAAAAACACGCAGTTATTTAGAATGTGTCTTACTGGATCTCTTTTCCTTGATCTCTCGATCATGTCAACCTATGACTTTACCTGGTCCATCTGTCAAAGAATCATTGATTCATTTTGTAATCAATTGATTTGTTTATTTGTTTATCTATTCATTCGTTCATTCATTTATTAATCTTTTTGTTTGTTCATTGTTTTATTTATCTATCTATATATCAATTACTTATTTATTTAGTTTATTCATTGATTTATTTGTCTATCGATTACTTTCATGCTTTTATTCACTAATTAAGTACTCATTATTAATCAATAAGACTTAATCAAGTCACCTATCCATCTATATCTACTTATCTATCTATCTATCTATCTATCTATCTATCTATCTATCTCATCTGTCTGTCTGTCTGTCTGTCTTCACGAATCATGTATGTCTATACATTTTAAGTTTGTTGATCATGTTTATAAAATGTGACGCATCAATGAACCCGGAAATATCAAAACAAAGTGCTATCCATACGAGGTATACTAAAGGTCTCATTCATTTTAATCATCTTTTACAATGATCATATCATAATCCCGGAATATTCCTCACTTTCTTTCAATCCTTGTCAATAGCCAATCAGATACGTCGCCTTTGACAAATGCAGAGGCCAACCATGATAGTTGGCAAACACAATATTCCCTGACAGGTATATTCATGGTAACCTAATATTCGCGATACCCTTTACTATTAATCCCTCCGCATTTCTGTTTCAAACAACTGGTATAGCATTTGTTCCTTTATTCTGTTTCATTCTGGAGTTCGTCCTAAGTGATAGCAGGTGGATGTGCCTATCTAAAAAACGGACAAAAACAAACAAAACAAACAAAAAAGTAAAACATTACAAGCAAAATCAAGTTATTTTGCAAGTGTTGACAAAACAGTATAAATTCCTCAGTCATTGCTCACAAACTGTCTGAAAAATAAGAGAATAGAAAGTTTTAATCTTAAACTATACAGCTATATTATTATAATAGTTGATATTTTTAGTTGATCATTAAGGTGAACATTTCTGTCGTCTCTCTCCCACTTCCTGTCAGAAAGGTGTTTTTTTTTCTATAATGCTCACAATTCAATAGGCCTGCAGCAACTATTTCAAAGCAAAACGTTTCAATTATCACCGTTTGTGCTCAGTTTATCATTCGAAGTGAGCGTCATTACACTTATTACATTCAGAGCACGATAGACCTTCAGAGTTCACGATCAATCCTACCATAGCCTATGATGTTAGCTTTAACAGCTGTTAAACGCACCAGATTCTGCGCAATGATAGTCTCTCATGAGTTATGGCTGCATGTGATCTCACCTGTCCTCTTCTCTCTCCCCCTCCATCTGTCCCCCCCCCTCCCCTTTATCTCTCTCCCCCTCTTCCCCTCACCTCTCTCCCTTTCGTATTCACCCCTTCCCTCTCTTTCTTATACTTAAAGTACTGTGTCCTGATAATGTGTGTCCCACACTGCAGGTATCAAGATTGTGCGTTTGTATTCTCACCTTCCTTTGTTGACGAATTAATACCATTGTGACGTCAACTATTAACTAATCTCTGTTTTCTCCCGTATAATACTCGATTCGGTATCATTATTGCTTCTTCTGATATATAGAGTTTACGTTGCTATTTGACAGAAAAAAAAATATGAATAGGCCTTCACCAGTCGTCCACTGAAATGCCCGATACTTTAATTTTATAATTTGCATAATAAGTATACCTCACGACTGTGTTCAAAATGTCAATATATTCCATGTGACATAAGCGTAAGGGGCTTTGATTTGGTTAGACACTGAGCAAATTTGTCTCCGTTTTGTTTCATTAATGTAAAAATTGTTGGTTTCATTTGATGCATTCTTTATTTTCATTTTGGTAATCACAAGCCTTTCCAAAATGAGGGTTATTTTTGTAAACCATATATTTGTTTGTTCGGCGGCTTGCTTTTTTGTTCCTTTGTCTGTTTGTTAGTCGTCTTAAGAAAGAGTTGGCGCATACTGTGCATACTCTTACCCAGTTTCATGATCTACCCAATTTAAACAGAAGCCTTGTTTTGCACAGCTGAAATTCGATAACAACTGTTGACGAAAATCACAGTCTATTACTTCGTTTTGTGCTTATTGAATAGCGACTAATTTGAGTAGACTAAGAGGGAAGAAAAATGATAGTAAATGTTGCGTGCCAAATTTACTAAAACGAGGTCGATTCGTAACTCATGCACTCTTAGCTGTTGCTCTCTGTAAACGCTAACTACTTTATACACAATGCATAATGGAGAAAGAGAAGTGATTCATCCTCGCGATCTCACAGGAGATAGCGCAAACACGAGACAACACGCGCACAGCGGCGGTACACATCGACATCATCATGCACTCCCCTTTCCTGGCACGCGATTGGTCGAAACTTTATGCCCACGTGTTGCACCACCGCAGGTCTAAAGTTATTTAGCTCTGAGTGACTCTTTAGTCTATCGTCTTGTCAAACAATTTCTTGGATCGACTGATGGCGGGAACGCACAACTCTCCGGGCTAGTGGTGGACTGTTTACCCAGGATAATGCTGGCGCTGCCTTTTGGATCTTAGCCGGGTGACAAAGTCTATACATGGGTATTATGTGCATGGAGGAGTGAGCAAGGGATTTCATGGGAATGGTTTAGTGCATTTCCCAATAAGTTATATTTTTGACTGCCGGATTCCTTGATTTTACTCCTTGTTGTGTTTTTGAAGTTGATTCAAAGAGGAATTGATGTAATTTTGGACTCACTCTTGACCTATCATCGGACTAGCTCTCATTGAAATGGTGAGTATAACTTCAACTTTCATTTAATCACAGCAGTCTTAAAGTTTGAACTCCGAACTGAATCATTCAGTTCATAATCATGATTACACTTTTGAGACAATTTCTTTTGATAGCCAATGACCATGAACTTATAGCAGACAATCATGATTATAAATTCTTTTTCAATTAATGTTTTTGGCATCACTTTATTGAAACTACTGAAGTATGAGTATCATAACAAACTTGTGTGAATTTTCCATACCTTATTTGAAGAGAAAGAAGTGAATATCGATATAGTTAATCGAATTATAGTAACGTAAATTTGAATAAAGAGAATCAAGGTAAGATTTCTTGTATAGATCACTTATTGTTATTATTACTTTATACTGAGCTTCCCTATCGGTGTAGAGTGTTTCATATACTTCTTGAAACTGTAAAACGCATCATGTTCCGACAGTCAATACACAATTTATTGTTACGAAATCATTTGAAATAATTACACTGAATGCGCTCCTTTTCACGGTATAGAACCTTTTTATCTCATTTTACTTGAATTATATATTTCTCATTTGTATGCTTATTTGCCCTTATTGGTATCATTTTGTCCTTACTGTGGAGAACAAAATTAGTATAAGATTTCTGTTATTGTTCTACACCAACGACAAAGCTTGCATGCATTAAAACATTGTACTTAATGAGTAATGTAGATTGGTAGGCCTATATATAGCTTATAAAATATTAATGACACTGCACTCCACTTCTGCAGGGACGGGGGAAATTGTTTGTTACCTCAAGCTGTTTGTTACTGACGCGTTTCCGGAAAGGACACTGCTGGTTTTTGTCTCTCACACGACAACATCAAAACGTCTCATTATTTTGAATGTTTTTCCCTTAACACATTGAGGCTGCATCGAACCCAGCTACATGTTCCATTTTGACTCTAACACTAATCAGTTTTTGTTTGTTTGTTTGTTTTTCAACAGAGATAGGGTGATTCCGAAATATTATTATCGGTTTTCCGTAAGCAACATGGGATAAACTGTTTAGGCCTATAGTCATGGTTAAGTCGCGATGTTTACATTTACAGCTGTATGCAAAGACCCATTTATTTTTGCCCTTGCAAGTTTCAATAACATTTTGCTTGACAATCTGGATTAAATCAGAATTAGATTAAACGATACTTCAGGGAGTAAATGTAAACGTTTGAAAACTAACCCAATTTATGCCCGCTCACTTTGAAGAAGAAAAAAATAACAGAAAAAAAAGAAAGAAAGAAAGGGGGAAAGAAGAATAAAGTGGATGAGGAGACATTAATGCCTTACTATTTCAACGCCCAAACTAACAGCTTAGTCATACACAGGTGTGCCCAGGAAAGGGATCATAAAATATAGGTTCTATTCACCACAATGGTGAACGTCTTTCAAGGAACTCGTCGTCTGAAACCTGTTGAGTCGAACTCGTAGTCCATGAAACTCGAGTCAGAGAAACAGTGCTGCTGCCATCAGCACGTACGTACACGCGGCTTCGTACACTCGGCAAGTTCCACTTCATAGTCAGGCGATCGAGAAACTCGTGAGCTGGGGAAGCGCAGCTGCAGCGCAGGGTAGTACTTTTGTCGTTGATCGGTCGATCGTTCAGCCGGCTGGGGCCCTTACTTTTTTCACGTTTACTGCTAGCTCTATGCGTTTGGAACGTCGGATGTAATGTTGTGCTACCAAGACAGTACTATCAAATTACTTCTTTCAGTACATGTTCGATCTCGAAATGAGTACATGGGGACTCCTACTCCTACTGGATAATGACCACACTGACCAAAATGGTAATGTATTCTCTTTCGGAAAGCAAATTATTCCAAATTTTGGAACTTAACCGACTGCTCGCCGTAGCTTAGTCCCATGTTTGAACTTTCATGTGTGTGGTTCAACTTACAAACGGATGAGCTGCCGCTGCCCAATTTGTTCGCCCTTCACTCAGATTACACACTTGATAGTGACTTGTTCTGCTTTAAAGCGGTAGAGTATGTGAACACAACTGCTGTATCAGCAGTAGTAATATGGGTGGCAAAATATCTAGATGTTCAAATCTTATTCTTAGTGAAGACAGTGACTTCGTGCCTTTGTCTACTACTATCAGTAGGCCTGATAAACTTTACTACATTATCGTTTACAAACAGACGTTGGAATTAGTAAACCTTACTTACTACAAATTTAATAAATTTACAACCTTGATACCCGCATGCGCCGCGAGGCCGTTTTTTTTTTTTTTTTTTTTTTTAAATCAAGAGCGTGATTTTTTGTTTTGTTTTTTGGAAGATATTTGATACAGGGCTGCCAATACTGGAAACTAGTTGAGAGTGAGACTCCCATAGGGCCCATGCTATAATTTAGGAGTCAAAATGAGTGAGATCAATAGAAATGCATGCAAATGAAATAAAAGTTTTAGAGTGAGAAAGGACCAAAATGCATGAGTCTCACGCTCAATGCGTGAGAGTTGGCAGCCCTGTTGATATTGTGCAATCCCAGCTATGTTACATTGTCATTGCTGAAGGAAGATAGTCACACTCATGTACTCATAGATGCTTACAGATGTGCACGTTACTCGGTAGTCTTTCCATAAATTCCAGTCATTCAAGCTTCCTCTGAAAAATCTCTTCAAAATTTTGTCTTGGTTAGCTTAGTCATTTGAATTCAAATGTTACAATGTACTGGTAGTAGTGTTATCTACACACCCTTAAGTTTGATGTACAAAACTCAACAAGATATAAAAATGTTGTTTTTTTTTTTCTGATTCAAAGTAGAACACTAGTTCAAGGCATCTTTAAAAACTTATCTGTTTGAAAAGAAGCATAGTGATTGTTGGATGATGACTTTGCAACATATTAATGTTTGTGTATTTTTCTTTTCCTATTTATTTGTTTTCCCTCTAAAGCGCATAGAGACCTTGCCAAAGGTATTTATGTGCTATATAAGAATGATGATGATGATGATGATGATGATGATGATGATGATAATAATAATAATAATAATAATGATAATAATGATAACAATAATAATAATATACACTGTAATAATAGTAACAATGATGATAATAATATATTAATGATAATTAATCACTGCTGTCATCTACCATTTGCAGAAAATAAAACTTCTCACTCTCACTGAATGGTCTCTTTTGTCAGAGCAAAATAGCCTGGATGTGTTCTTTTTTAGTTTTATCACCTTAGAATTCTTCCTCTTTTGCTATGTCACTATATGATAAGTTATATCTCATTAATATATTACTGGTATTAGTATACTTTAAAAAGAGCAAGTGAACCAAAGCTTGATTTGAAGAAATCTTTTTATAGATATAGCAGTGTATGTAAATAGACATTTCACAGAATAAAGAATACATAGTTGATACATGAAACAAACAAAAAGGTATGTCACTGAAAACTATTGAAGCTTGATATATTGTTCAAATAGATATGAACTTATTGATAAAAAAGAAACACAATGTGTGACATCATACAACTGTATATTGATTTTGAAACTAATGATAAATAAATGTCGGGCCTGAAATGATGTTAAAGCATGGTATTTATATCAATTACAAATGATATTTTGAGTTGTTAACTCTTTATGTGCCATGTTGGAAACCCCCTGTGTGCCACGTTATTCCGAGACACGAAGGTAGTCATGCTTTTTGAAAGAATTCTGTTTTTTAAATTTGTATAACCTCTACAAATTTCTGTTAGGATGGGCATAGTAGTAGGCAAAGTTAAAGAGGAACGCAAACTTTGTTTCGATATAAATTGTATGACGAATCTATTTTCAATTTCTCTTTCGAATGACCAGTTGCTACATTACTGTAAAGGCATGACTTTTGCACATAAAGCAGTGACAGAAACTTAGAATGTACGAGCAAATCTAGTTGGGAACACCGCTTGATAGTCAATCACCACATAGAATGCAAGGCTTATATAAGAGGAACAAAAGCACGGAAAACGCTTTCATTGTGCCGCGGGATTAGCAGTGATTAGCGATTTATCGATCGGTTTTTGGCGGCTTTGTTTGTTGAGCAGAATATGCGAAGTTGGCACGCCGTCGACTGAGCCGGACGTGCGAACGTGGCACATAAAGAGTTAACAGACTGGATGTAGTATTTATGAAGTGTTCCTGGACGATGGGGAAACAAAAATTGGTCTGTCTTTGTTGCACCCATTAGGCGGGAAGAGAGTGGATTGAGAGCCGTTTCAACAGGAAGGAGTGTGCCAAGTTTGTCAGTAGCCGAAGGGACCCAAGAAAGTGAGTGCAGTACTTTACATCATAGATTATTAGTTTACCATGTGATGCAACCTATACTTGCAAGTAGTGCTTTGGGATAAGATTCAATGTTCTATTTCCTGTAAGCGTTTGAATATTCTTATTGATGTTTTTTTTTTTTTTAGATAAGACCTCCATTCTTATTTGAGCAATCATGCTATGATACAATGCAGTTTTTATTTATTCATTTATTTATCTATTCATTTTTTTAAATATTTTTTTTATTGTTGCACTGCATGTGTCTGCTGCATGTATTCAGCATTAGGTCTCTTCTGATGACTTTTGCCTGAATATAGCACTTTATGTGACATTTTTACAAATTTATCCTTTGTTTTGATAAATTTCCTTAGAACGTTTGTCATTGAAAATGGATACAACCTGATGAGTGTACTAAAAAAAAGAGAGTATGTTTACAAGAACTCGGCTCTTTCCTTGGAAATTGAAGTATGACTGCTGTCTCTACTATCTTTCAAATACAAAACTTACATCTTGTGTCTAGTCATACAGTCTTTGGTCGTATGCATTAACTACAGTAAAATTTTGTTTAAAAAATATGGTAAAGTATGAATGGATTCAAGATCAAAAGAGAATATTGTTGCCCCCCCCCCCCCCAAAAAAAAAAAAAAAAAAAAAAAAATGTTCCACACCCTTCATTGCATTTTTTTTTAATTCTTTCAGAAAAAACAAAACAAAAAAAAATTCAAAAGCAAAGAAGACTGAAATATGACCTTCATCCCTCTGGAGTTCAATGAAATGGATTTTAATGGGTGTTATGGCCAGTGCAGTGCAGTTGCTAACTTATTCAATTATGAGGGGAGATTGTTTATAATGAATGGTTTCCTTGCAAAATAATGGTCAGAGACCATTGAAAGTGTAGTGAGGTGGAGCTGATGCATTTTGGAAAAACCAGTCTATATGGTCACTGAAAGCAATGCTATTAAATCTTGCTGATTGTGTGGTTTGAATCTGCATATATCGGCATGTGGAGTGTATGATGCATTTTTATTTTAGTGTATTGTAAGGCTAGTCATGTAACTGTTGTTTGGACTGAAAATATTAACATTTCTAATATTGATAAATTGGATAACAGATGGATTTGAGTTTTGTGGTTTCTTTTAACTGGCTGTGGAGCTTCTATACCAGTGATGTAGGAGGCTTTATATTAAGAGTCATCTTTCAGTTGTCTGTCCATCTTAATGTTTTTTGTGCCTGGATTGGGCTAAATTTGGTCAAGGTCATGTGTCAAAGGTCAAGTGATTAAGAGTCAGAAATTTTACCTTTATATGCACCAGGTTTGGGTTTCCAATATGGAATGAAGGAAGATTTTACTATCTGGCAGAGGACATAGGATTGAGTGTATATATGTCCAGTTGGACAATATAAACACTAAATTCAGAAAACATACTTGACATCATAAAATAAAACTTTGTAGTCAAGATTTTGTATTAGGGCACTTTACTTTATGATGATTATAGTCAAAATGGATATTATGCCTGCCACAAGACACATTGGGATAATTGGTATAACTTGTGGCTCATGTCATAGTTCTTGGAGCATGCTATTGCTTGTAATTCTGATTCTTTATTAGAGCCAATAATATTCAAAATGTGCATAAAAAGCAAGGATCAGCCATAATCAGATGATTATGAGGACGAGAAACTACTTTCTTCTTTAATTGTCCTTATGCAGGTTTTCCATTTGATAAGATATGAATGTAGTTATGCACCTTATTAAAGTTTTGAGTCTTTGTCCATATGTGTTAGATAAATTCAGACATACAATGTAGATACTTGATCACCAGAAGTAGACAATAGACGTACGTGTATGATTTGAATGCACTGTTCCCTAACAATGTACCCCTTGCACTCTCTTCCCAGTCCGGATGATGAAGCAACCTGCATGTCACTGGATGTGTAAGCATGTCAAAATCAATATATTTTGTTGGAATTCTTTTGCATTGATTGCTCCGTGATTCATTTTGCCGGTTACATCTTCATGAATACTAATCTGTCATACAATACAAAGTTAATCTACGTCTTTCTTCTATTTCCAATGCTTCTTCAGCCATCAGTACACATGCATGCAACTATGGTGGTACTTGTTGTTTGTTTGCTGGCTTTATTTCTGTGTATAGTTCTTTCCTTTCTCCAGCATGTGATATTCCATTTGTTGTGTAATGTTCAAAGTATCCCATTAATTTTATGTGTATATTGCATGGATACAAAGGGAAGGAGATAGATCTCATTATTCATATTCATCTGTTCAATTAGCAGGGATATTGTTCAAAATATGAATGCTGAATTTGACTAACTTTACATGTTAGAAATCATATAATTACATATATGCATTTACATGTATCCAAGTCAAGGTTTATATTCTCCTGTACCTCCAGTTGATATGTAAGCTATCCTCGTCAATAACACTTTATGATATTCTCATACAAACGAGCTCTCATATATATATACTGGTATCACAACCCATGTGTATTAGAAACTTGCATGTCAAAGTGACATTTGACTCCTAACAGATATCAGTGCAATATTGGGTAGTATTTCGCTCTCTACCATAGGTATTGAAGACATACAGACTTTGTAAACACGCAGAACTCTAGGGCACTCTCTAACAAAAATAAAAAATGAAATAAGATATAATTTTTTTAAAATGGCTATTATTTCCTCTCTAAATGTTATGTATTGATATGAATTAGAAAATATTTCCCTTGTGCCAAGAAATTTGAAGATCAATCCTAATGAAAGTCAGAGGCTAGGGTCAAGGAACTTCATTAAAGTGTAAATGAAGGGGCCATATTGACTAATTACAGCAGAACATAGTAAATGCTATTGAAGAAAATGGAGGCGTCCAAGTCCTGTGAAATTTTTAATTAAATTGCTCCACTCTCTTTCTTTTCTTCTTCTCACTCCCCCTCATCTATAGCCTCGCATTCGCATGAGCTGATTCCCATGTGTAATCTTCACTCCAAGAGCATTCAATATTTGAATGTAATACATTAGTTTAATTCAGATGTCAGCATCTAGATTTTCATCCTGGCAGTAGCAAAAGAACTTTTTTATTTGTCATCCTTTACTTTGTATGCACTTTGTATTTTGTTAGTTGTTGCTTAGTTGGGCTAGCCTTCAGCATGCTATGGAACTGCCAGGGATAACCTTTGTGTTAAAGATACAAATGTGTATAAATACATCTGTGACCCGCTACAACAAAATGATCCTAAAGTCGGGTGAGGTCGATTATTTGAAAATTGCATGACAAAATTCCCTAATCTTTCTGCTTTAAATTGATATATAACACATCTTATGAAAATAATCGGCTGCGGAGATATCGATGTTTAAAAGAGAGCATGTCGAGACGTATGGGAAATCACTGTTTTGAGAAAAGCGCCCTAAAAGTTTTCCTTGCGACGCAATCGCAATCAAGGGACACGCAAGTCAGTTTTCACCTCCGGACAATAGAAGGTAAACCCTAGCAACCCCCGAAATGCTCATTCAAGCACAGCGTCGGCGGTCTCCTCACCGACCAATCAGTGACCAGGATGCCAGGAGAAGCGGCTGGGCATAGCGCACCCCGCCCGCACGCACCAGTCGACTTGGCAGTGTGCGAGCTTCACGCTTCGGTTAGCGGCAAGCAGCAAACTGACCAATGAGATCACTCCGGTCGTTGTTAGGGGCGGAGCCTATCTGTGGCGCTCAATCCAAATTTTCGAACCGGTTTCTGCTTGGTTGAAACGCCAAAAACATGGCCCAGAAAAACGCTATTTTTTGGTCTTTCCTTTCATCATTTTGCCTCAAAATTTTGACAGACGATAGAAGACATGTCAGACTCCAATAATATGTCAAAATCAGAAAATCGTAAGTTTTGACCAATTATGATGCTCTGACTTCAAACTCGATTTTCACGGCTTCGACCGTGCGCGACTTTAGGACCTTTTTGTTGTAGCGGGTCACATATATGCATGACATTCTGATATGTGATGGGAGTAGGTCTATTGAATAAAGATTAACCCTCTCCGTCATTTCAAATTCTCAGTGACATAACATACAAGTAGTTTAGCATTGGCAGCTATGGAGAATGCACTCAGAGGGCTGACTCCACAGCTGGTTACTGTAAAAGTGGATATTTTGGCACGACTAATTTTTCACGCTCAGCGGGGTAAGAAGAGTTTTGCATGTTTTTAATTCTGCAGAATCTAGACATCAACTATAGGAACATATGGCAAGCAAACATATTCGCCTGCTTTTATTTTCTCATTAGTTTCGGGTTGCGCGAAATGCACAAAAATTTCAACCGCAGCGAAAATTTCCACTTTTACAGTATAACACTTCACTGTGCAGTGTTGTGTCTCAGCAGTGAATGTAGTGCAGTGGCCATGGTCTTCTCCTCTCACTTGTTTTCATTCAATATCTGATTATAATGCTCCCACAATGGCCACTACAAAACAGCTGCTGTGTTGTGTGAAGTGCATTCATATTCATTCAGTAGAACTATGCGCAGGCTGTTAGCTGAGCCATCATAGTGTCCTTCTGTTTTTGTTTTTGTTTGTCCACAAGTAAAAAGCACTAACTGTAATTCCCCTACTCGGAGCTCAACATTGAAAAATAGAAATCTGCACTTGAGGTCATTTTCTTCATGTGCTAGACATCCATGAATTCTAGTGATGTGAGGACTTACTGTGCGCAGCTGTGTACCATTATCGTGGCTATTGCAGTTGTAATTCCTAGTTTTAGAAATGAGTAGAAATCCCAAACAAAGTACTGAATTGCAAATATCTAACAGCATTAGCAACATAAGATTGCAAAACAAGATGAAAAGTAGATTCCATATCATATTGATCTCATTATGTGACTCATTCAAAACTAATTAGAATTCCATCAGATATGACACATGTATATTAATTGAAGAAAGTGAAATGAAGCCAATATCATATTGAACAGATGTGGTGATGAAAGTGAAATGAAGCCAATATCATATTGAACAGATGTGGTGATTTCTGAATTGAGTACAGCCATGATGAACAAAAAGAAAAAATAGCTACTGCAAGAGAGAAAGCGAGAAAAAAAAGAAGAAAAAAGAGAGAGTGTTTAAATAGTAACACAGACTGAATTTATTTGTTCTTTTCACATTTTATATGCGAAAATCTTAATGCACAGTGTGCCTTAGGAGACCTTTTTTTTGTAACATTCTATCTCATGCGGATGATAGGGTATTCATGAGGAGTCACACTAAAAGTGTTATTTTCAATTCCATGAAGTAGAATGCCATGCTAAGGTAATTTGCAGAGGCTCGCACACTGACTGCTAATGCTTGGTGATTACAAGGCTGCTGATGAATATACAAACTTTTTCTCAGTAATTTGCTGCCTGCCGTGTGAGGAAAATATTAGCCAAGGGCTGCAGAAAGGAGGTTAATGTACTCTACCTTTTATTACTGACTGAGTTCATGGATTACTTTTTTATTATGTTTTTCATATTATTGTCCATTCTGCTCTCAATGTGAGAAATAACCACTCCTAAAGAGTGTTTATCATCTGTTGAGAATGAGAAGGGCGTGAAGTTGTAACAACTTAACGTCCCTATCATTTTCACCCGACCTTATATACAATGCATCAAACCCTTGCACTGAAGCCTTTAAGTCATTAGGAAGGCAGTACCATGCCTTCTGCAAGGAAACAACTGGTTTTCTTCCACGAGAAACTGAAAAAAAAAATCCTACTTGCTCTGAATTCTCATGGGTCTGCAAGAGACACTATGGTCTTGCATCTTTTATGTGCATGGAGATAGTGTGTCATCTCTTGCTTTTGCTCTCTCTTGAATTTGATGTACTGCCGCTCGTTTATTAAAGTTACAATATATGCGTTCATACACCTCATATTATTTTGCTGCAGAATTGATAAAACAATGAAACATCACAAACTGTCCCATTTGATCCTCTCACACATACATATCCACAGACTCTGTCTCCCCCCTTCTCTCTCTCCTCCCATTCTTTCTTTTTCTCACTCTCTCTCTTTCTCATGGATACACTAACACATTTTCCTAATTTATCTTTTATAAATTGCTTTCATAGGCATCTTGATTTTCAGTCACTTCATATCCAGATTTGCATAAAAGTCTAGTGATATAAAGTGTGTGCTTGTCCTCCCACTGAGTCACACATGTAATTTCATTCATGGTGCATTTCTTGTCAGTTTCCCTATTTTGTTTGAATCTATTCATACAGTATATAAGCAGCAGCTTTTCTTTTGAACCAATTTCTGGCATGGTACCGTACATTATATTATTGAGAACTGTGAAATGAGGAATGTTCGCGTGCATTTTAATTTCGCGAATTTTGCGAGCGCCAAACTTCAGGAAATTAAAATGCACGCGAAAGTTCTTGCCTACACTATATGCATTGGATGCCAATGGCAATTCACGAAAATCTCGTGCTACGAGAAAGACCGTCAGCTCCAACTTGCGAATTTTCATGCCGCAAATATATCATGTTTTACAGTACTTCTGGCATGCAAAATGTATGTTTGTTGCAGAAAGCAAATCAGTAGGCCTCCTTTAATTTCTTGCCCCCATCTCGTGAACTTTTGCACTCCAAAAGTGAAAAACGCTCTTATATCAAAACAAAACAGAATATCAAAAAGCATACAAAATAACAAGCGACACACAAACCTTTAGAAGTCTAGCAAAACAATTCAAAGCAAGACTTATAGTAACAGTCATTCCATGTATAAATGCGCTCTCTCTCTCTACCCTGAAAGATAAATAAAGGTGAATCTTATTTGTATGCTCTGAGACAGCTGTTCAATGGTTGTTATTGGAAAATAGTGAATAGGACCCCACTAGGCTTCTTAGTCACTGTTGTCAGTGCCAAAATGCTACATGTTGTTTTGCAGTTGCTTTTTCTTCCCAATAAGTCTTTATTGCATTTATTTACACAGTGTAGATTGCACCCTCCATTTGTACTGTGTACCAGTAGGTATTGAAATAGGGATTGCTCTTTTGATAATGGCAAAGCACTATTATTTAACAATCATCTCGTAATTGCTGCATGAATAGAGTAATAGTTATGTTATAATTGTAATTTCAAATATATCATTAGTTTGTTTGTTTTCTGTATGTCCAAATTAATTCCACGTGATATGCATGACTATTCAAAGTCAGCTAAATCATTGATTTGCAATTGCCATGTATTGTATACCGATTTGAATAATATGTGCATCCTTCTTGTCCTGAAATAATCATTAAAAATCTTGCTAACTTTATATGAATTTCTGCAAGTGAACGTTAAGCGGTTTGAATTGAAAGAAGGTTAAAGATTTGTTGATCATAAGAGACCAAGAAGTGCATTTCTGTTTGAACTACCGGCGGGCCACGATTTCATACTTTTCGATTCCCCCCATTGTTTATGAAATTTTGCTCGCAGCTGTGTGGATGGATGTTTCAGACAGGTGCATTGTTTGTGTCATATACAATGAGAGAAAAGTTTCGGGGACAGGTTTGTTGGCTGACTGAAACTTGAAACGTTGCTCTCAATTTGCTAATCCACGGGGATGAGTACGGCGGATTTGGGGGTCACTTTTTCTTCCAGCCGAAGTATTAACCAATTATGCGCAAACTGCCAAGTGCAGATGGGGGAGCGGGAGAGCCACAGGACAGCATCCAATAGTGAAAGTGCCCATTCATTTGGTGTTAGGATTAGGACATCTTGTTCTTTGTCTGATATAAGTTTTTAAGGTTATGCCCGATTCCCAGATTGCCTCACTACTTCATCACGGTGAAGCATCGGCACGTGCGTGCAGATTCACCTGCATATAGAGCGATATTTCCTGTTTGTTACGTTTCCGCACTGGACTGCGCTGCATTCACAATGTATTTGTATGTCAGAATTCACCTGTTCAGACGAGCCTGCTTGGATAGTGCTGAGATATCTGGGGGTGACAGTCAATTGTATTTGCAAAAGACTCTGTACTGGTTTCACTTCCTCTCCCCTCCCCCCTCCCTCCCCCCCCCCCCCCCCCCATGCTCCAGAACAAGTTAGGTAGAGAAGAGGCCAGCAATATTGCAGAGACAATGGCTGAAATTCATTTGCACTTTTTTTTTCATGCAATTTAGTTTCATTAGTTTCTTCCTTTTTTATTTATTTTTTTTTATTTTTGAGCTTGGGGTTCATCATTGCTTCGTTTAGATGTTTACCCAGTACAATTATTTCCAGGTATGAACAATTTGAATTGACAGTTGTTGGGTTTTTGTTTTTGTTCTTTGGAGTGGGGGATGGGGGGAGGAGATGGGGTTTGGGGTGGAGAAAGAAAAGAAGCGCTTGACTTGAGTTCATTTAGTGCAGACAAACATGATATACTGATATTATTCTAACATTTTGAAAGAATGTGAACAATCAGCCCTAAATTGCAAGTGAGATTTAAATATTATGCTTCTCAACTTGATGTGAATGTGGCACGTACATTGCATGTATATGTAGCTATGTTTTTTTGCCAGGCAGTTGATTCTTGCAGAGTAGCGCATTTTGTATGTGTGTATCTGTGTGTTTGTGTGTATGTTGCACAGTTTTTGTTTTGCTTGATTTGTTTACTCGGGGTATGCTTAAGGTTCCAAGCAGTAAATACAACTTTTTGTGTGTGTTACTTTATTTGGAAGTCAAAAGCTCTGACACACTGCAATATTAGTAGTTGATAATTTTGTAGTAGAAATCCAATTTTTTTTTTTAGATTTCATGATTTCCATTCAGTAAACATCTTAGTTTCAATATCTTTAACTATCTTTTATTCATATTTTTACCAGAATATCTTAAATGCCAGTTTTATAACATTAACAGTTGCTAGAAATTTCATTGGTGTACACCATCATCTTTAATAAACATTCCTCTCACTTGATCCAGTTTGTTTGAAATCCTTTCAGTGCCAGGGACATAGGACAGGGTGTACAATACCATTGGGTTTTCTATGCCAATAGACACTCAAAGCACACAAAGGGTTAATGAGGGTTTTTTTTTTTTTGTTGTTGTTTTTGTTTAGATGGGTACATGTACAAATATTCATGTCTCCCTGAGAGTTTCTTGTGACTTTCCACGGAAACTGGGAGTACACATTTGCAGTAGTTGGGTCTGCAGTGAATGGAAATCATCAGGTTTGCTTGAAGATATAGATAATATTATCCCCCCCCCCAAAAAAAAAAAAACAACAAAAAACAAAACAAAACAAAACAAAACAAAACAAAACAAAACAAAACAAAACAAAACAAAACAAAACAAAACAAAACAAAACAAAACAAAACAAAAAACAAAAACAAAACAAAAACAACCCAACAACAACAAACAAAAAACACAACAACGACAATGACAACAACAACAAAACTAGTGACTGTCTGTTCAAGTGTAAGAAGCACCTTAGGAAAACATTTTAGCTCAAATGAGGCTGCAATTGAATGTTTTGACATTAATAGGTATGTTGTAAGGGTAGGTCCCTCCCAAAGTACAGTCATGTGCCAGTGGGGGTTTTAAATGCTTGTTCATCCTGCAAAGATTCGCCACAGGAACCGTACCCACCTCAGACATACACCAAGGCAAGCCTGCTTAACCAGAGTATGCTGTATCTCAGTTTATTCACGAAGATAAATATTATATAGAATATTATTTGTAATACCAGGGAGGTGGATACGTCCAACTGACCTACTCTAGTGTTAGCATGAAAAGCTGGCTTTTCTTCAAAGTGGTACAGCAATGAAGCTTGTGAGTAATATGCATACATAATATGAAAAATTATTCAAAGTTCTCAATCTTAGAAATTGACTGTCCTAACATTTCTTTGTATCCTTTTGAAGCACAGTCGAGCATACTTTAGGAAACCAGAGATAAAATTTGATAAGCCCCGAAACTAGGGAAAATCCCTATGACTCTAATTGGAACCACATTCATTTTATAGCTCTTAAATTCCAGGTGTTTACAATAACCACTCGTCCTGTTTACTAGCAACCAACTGTCTATCTGAAGACATGTTGGTTTGCCTGGAGCGGAAGGCTTGTATGATTCGTCTTCGCCTCGCCCTTTCTAGGCATCCAACTGAACTCTATCTAATGCAAATTATCTTTATCCCGCCCGCCACCACCCACGACAAGCTAGAAACCACTGATTTCACCAGACTTGCCTGAATAGCAGCATGTCTCCATACTTACTGCTGCAAAAACAGCATCTGTCAACTAAACTGTGTATCTCAAACACAGCCAAACCCATGCTTTCTGCAGCTTAGGCATGTATTTGTTATGCAAGGACTCTGTTTGGATCTAGACATTGCATACTGAGTTTGCAGAATTGTACCTAAATCAGTGGAAAGTGCATACATTAGTTTAACTGACTAGGGAGCAATTGGATTTTCTCAACTCTTATAATAGTACAGCCTTCTCCATAGTGTGTATGTGTGTGTGTATGTGTGTGTGTGTGTGTGTATTTGTTAGATTGGATTTTGTCGTCTTTTTGAAAGATACAAGCAATGTGAAAAGATGTTGCTTTTGCCGTTTGATCCAGTGGTTGATTGCTGAAGATTGAACAAGAATCGCCATATACATGTAATAGCTGCCTATCTTTGTGTGGCTGAAATCTAGTGCTCTTGTTTTACACACAAAAAGAAAGAAAGAAAAGAAAATGTTCTCCCAATTGCTAGTACATGAGTACATTACATGAATGTATTTCATGAAGGTTCTATAATACTGACTTTAAAAACACACAGATGCAAGATCTCCATCTCTAGCATTCATTGTGTGTTAATATTTCTCAAAGCAGTGTTTTAGTAGCATTGTAGCATTTGTCCGACCCTCTTATATTATCTGAGACAGAAAGCCACTTTCAGATTTGTTATTCAGGGATAATGCAAAAGAGGGTTTGCATCTCAACTCTACCTGAGCAAGTTGGAATATGCCATTATAATTCACCACAGTGTCAGCAGTGATAATTACCCTGTCCTGTGAGAGTGGCTGAAACGTATCTGAGTGGCTTCCTGACATCAGCTAGCAGTGAATGAACGCCCATATGTGACCATGCATCACAAAACCAACAAAAAGTCGCCAGGCATGGATTTTTTTAGTTAGGGGCAGATTCTGAAAGAGCAGACTCAAAGCTTTAAAAATGATGTACCTATGGTACTCCATTCAAACAGACTCTCCTATAACCTATCTAAATATTTGAAAGAAAGCACACACTCTGGAAAAAATGTGATCTGAAAAAAAGAGGCTCTGAAGTACTGGGTCTATTCAAGTGCTTAATTTTTACCAAGCCCTGCTAGCTGTGCAGTGAATGGGACAAAAACAGGATGTAAACCACTGTGGCAACAACAATGGAGGGATTATCAGATTAACCTGAAAATTGAGAAGGCTGTACTAACACATTCTGTCAATGATTACTGCCAACTTTCAAAGCATTATAGCGTCTTCCTTTTAAAAGTTATTAGAGTTGAAAGTGAAGAGTGTGTTAAGAATTTTCAAGAAATGAAAAGGGGCCTGTAAGACATAACTGATCACACTACTCTACAAAGAATGAGGTTGTAGAAAAACTGCTGTAAACACACTTTCCCATTTATAATGTAAAAGAAGAATACTGTAAAAAGTGGAATTTTTGCTGTGTTGAAATTTTCGCGCATTTCACGCAACCAGAAACTAGCGCAAAAATAAAAGCATGCGAATATTTTTGCTTTGCATATGTTCCAGTAGTTGATACCTTGATTCCGCAGAATTAAAAACATGCGAAACTCTTCTTACCCCGCTGAGCGCAAAAAAATTAGTCGCGTGAAAATATCCACTTTTACAGTAGTTCTTTCAGAAAATATGAAAAACTCAAGATTGACTTGGTTGACCCAGTTCACCTATTTTGAGTCCTTGTGTAAAATCAAGGGGTGCGACTTTTTGTTGGTTTTGTGATGCATGGTTATACATTTCAGAAGAGAATGATTTAACATAGATGATGTGACATAGATGAGTTGACATAGATATAAACCAGGTATATATTCTAAGAGATTAGAAGATAACTATCCTCACACAAAATGCATTCTCAATTGTGACATCTGAGTAATGGTTGCTATTAGAATTTGAACAACATTTTTGTCTTTGTCCTGGAATAACCTTTCCACAAAAGGTTTCGTTACTTACGACTATGAATTGATTTGCAGAAATGCTTTATTAGTTGGAAGTGGAGATGAGAGACATGCTATTGGTTGATGTAAAATGCATTTGAAGAGAAGCCCATGTCAGTAGCTCCAGGAATGAGCCTGTAGATGTGGTACATACATGCCAAGTACATTAGGTGTTGCCTTTGGGGAAATTAAAGTGTATTGCGGTACACTGAACTGATGGGCTTCTAGAACCTAGTTGTCTTGATGATGGTTGTTAGCAGTGTGTATGAATATATATCTAAATGTGGTGAATTGCACAGCCGTGTTCACATCTGAACATACAGTGTGTGATGCATCACAAAAGAGTCTAGCCAGTCGATGACTGTTAACCTGTGGCTTCTGATTGTGGTGTGCATGTGCGTATGACCAACACGTCAACCCAAAGTTAGCATTAATTACCTATGTATCCTCGTCCCAAAGACTGTATAATCTGTTTGTCCTCACTGGCAAAGTCTCTAAGCTTCCCAAGTGTAAGTCATGTTTTAGCACAGACCAATCCATCACTAGATAAAAGGGAAACAAAAACAAAAACAACCCCCTCCCAAAATAGTTTGTCTTTTGTTACAAAGGGAGACACCCAAAATCTTATTAAAGCACACTAACCTATTATTTTCTTGTGCGACGTGTCTGTCGGACTAATAGGTACCCAGTGTTTCCATGTTTTACTGATCCATTCCTAGAGAAGTTACTGGTCCGACAGTGATTTTTACTGGTCAGGGACCGTTGGACCAGTGCCAGTGTGCAGTGTTGATTTTGATGTCTTTTGTATAGATCACACTACGTACATCATATTCTTCAATGAATTATGTGTGAATTTATGTGTGTGTTTTATGTGTGTGTATGTGTGTGTGTGTATAAGGTATCTAAAATTGATCCTCACATTTTACTGAATTACAAAGCCTCAAGTCTTTTGGTGACGATGTACCTCTACATGTACATCATACCTGCATGTCAGCTTTAAGACTCTTCAGAGAGGGAGAGAAAGAAAGAAAAAAAATCTGGTTAGCCCCACAATGTTTTCAAGCAGGCTGAGCAGGGGATCTTCCAAATTATTCACAGGGCTTGGGTCTTAGTTTTGAAATGTAAGGGTACTCACTTCCGCTTGAAGAGAGAAGCAAGGTTCTCTGTTATAATGCACCCTAGCTGTCAGTGCATGTTTTCCCCCAATGGGAAGCTGTTAAGTGTGAAAAATCTAATCTTTGCTGCCAAGTCCTACTGTTTTTGTTTTTGTTTTTTCTTGCAGAAAGCCAAATGTTGCACTTGAGTTGACAGTATGCATATACAGCATGTTTCACCTGATCACCATTTCCTGTATACATGGGACTGTACATTGTCTGGCAGGAGAACTGTGCCAGCGGAATTAAATCCCCCAAGAATGAAACAGGGAGAAACAAGCATCCTAGTGGCCATTAAATGTGACATTTAAACATACAGTACATTTTAGAATTTGGCACTCCCTGTCTAAAACTGCATTTCATAAACAACACATTGTGTTGGATTTTATAGTTTGTTTCTTCACATATATGCATGAAAACTTGCCATACAAAAGATATCTTGCATATATTACTAATGTTTCATGTGATTAAATTTGCAATTTGTGGTGTAAGCAATATGTATCACGCTGTCTTATGAAAACATACTGTGGAGTTCTGTAACTTCCTTGTTTTTATATTTGATTATGATGTTATTTTCCATTGGTGTTATCGCAGTTTGATACACAAAGACTATTTTACTTTCAAGTATTGACTTCTAAAAATTGTGCAAACAGACTTTCCATGATGTCATTCTTTGACGTATTTGAATATTTTAACCCGTGTCTTGCTAGAATTGTTTAGTATGACCACATCATAATCCTTCAAAAACATTTGTTCCAGACACACAAACACACACAAATCACAGAGATGTGATTTGTAGATCTGCTATATTTCTTACAAACTGATTCAAGCAATTCCAACTTCAGTGCTTTTTCCTCTGTGATGAATCTTGGATTGTGAAATCTGAACCCCCACAATTAGAGTTCATATGAAGACACAAGGGTTAATTTTGCCAGAAACTTTGGCTAGTGCGGTATAGAAATCCACATTTTCTTTGGCCATCTACATAAGTATATGGAGTTCTGTGCACATACAAAGTGTATAAGCGTTTGGCCAATCTCGTCGCCAAAAGAGATCCAAATTAAGCTACTCCGATGCCATGAGGTGCCATGAGGTTGACGGCAATTTGGGCATTCAATGCCAAACTCGCGGTTTGCAGTGCACCCGGCGTCGTAGATGGGACTTGCTACCCACCAAGGCATGACTACTGATTTAATAATGCCTGCACTTTGTGAGGGGGCATCTACAAAAAGAACCATAGGCATGCCACGCACTCCCGGTAATGAAAATTCCCCTTGTCTGTGTACGTTTCCCTCTTTTCCCTTTCTCTTCCATTTCCATCGCGAATACAATCCGATGTATACATGCGCATATAGACATATTTATCCTGTCAACACAACTCCTTCATCATATATGTATTCTCCATGCTCACTTGCCGCTTCTGATAATGCAATCTCCAGTTTCAAGTTTACATGGATCAAGCTAGTAATATATTACCCTGTCCATAAAGTGGGTCGATCAGTCTGTAGCGGCACTTAAGTGCCATTTGTCCAGATTATAGATGATAGACAGGGAAGTTTATAATATAGTGTATACAATGTACAAATTATTTTATATCTATTTGGTTGTAAAGACTTTGAAATACAGCCATGAACTTTAAATGAAGATGAATTATCATATCTTCACATAATTTGCTGTTAATTCATGAACATCTCTGACTCAGCTCAGTATGTGAGCAAATGGCAGAATACGAAGATCAAAGATAAGTGGATTTTTGTAATTTCTGTGGCCTATGCTGCGTGTTTGAGTAGAGATGAGTACCTACAACTGATTTGTAGCATGCAGCTATTAAAGATGATAGTCATCAGGATTTTTTTTTTCATTTTTTATTTTTAAGAAAACAATTCATTCACTGAGGTTGTCGCCCACTCTTGAGATCAATGTAGGATTATGATCAATGCCACTGTCGTTTATTAAACATATGAAAGTTTCAAATTCCAGAGCTTTCCTCTCGGATTTAAATGAAACTTCATCCATTCTCTTTTTTGTTGAGTTTTGTCCTCCCAGTTGCATCAACATGAGCAAGAGTGGCATTTTCATGTAATATGTACATATTCAGGAATGATTTACCTGTTCCTTAGACCTCCCATGATGACCATGGGATATATGTTCTATAACTTTGAAATGTGCTTTCATATTGCTATTTGCACTCTTTCTTTTCAGTTTTTATTACTCTGGTATGGAAATAATGAAAAAAAAAAGATTGAAACTTCATCAACAGTCATTGAAGTAGGACATGATATCTGTCCATTTTATTCATTGTAATATCATTTGTGTGTGTGTGTGTTTGTGTGTGTGTGTGTGTGTGTGTGTGTGTGTGTGTGAGTGAATATGTGTGATTTTGTGGCATTTTGTTTTCTCGTTCTACTAAGAGGATAGGATGGACTATAAAAAAACAGTGCATTTTAGATTATTATGACTAGGAAATATCTGTGATGATTAAGGAATGGGCAAGGTGGCTGAATAGATTGCCAGGTGTAAACAGACATGGGTACGCAAAAACTGTTTATGTGAATCAGTGATTTATAGCTGTGCATCGCGAGTGTAAGATAGATGTTGCTTAAGGAAATGACTACTGTTGCTTTGTGGCTGCTGGGAAGATTTCTTAGCAGTGCAACTGTCTGTAAGACTGTCAACATGCAAAACTACAGTTTTGAAAGTGAAATTTTAGTTTCGTTGTCTCATTAATATAATAATTTCCTGTAGGAAATTGTTCAACAATGCAACAGAACTTCTTTTTTTTTATAGTTTGAATGTAAAAAAAGTAAATGGGTAGCTCTGAAGTAGTTAGCGTACTGGTTTTGTGCCAGTTCTCACAGCACTGAAAACTGCATACTGTAAAACAAGATATTTTCACGGCATCAAATTTTTGCGAATTGGAGCTGACTGCCTTTTTCACGGCATGATATTTTCGTTAGTTGCCTCTAACATTCAATGCATATAGTGTAGACAAAAACTTTTGCTTGCATTTTAATTTTGCAAATCTTGGCTCTCACAAAATTCGCAAAATTAAAATGCATGCGAACATTCCTCGTTTTACAGTATTGATTATCCTGTTCTGAAATGATATGATACAGCAGTACGAGTTCTGCAATAAGTGTAATTCATTGCGCAATACCATTCTGTTTTGTTTTTTGCACAGCCTTGCTTCTTAAATCATCTTTTTGATTTAGTTATAAACATGTATGTCTCTTCACCCAGTCTGTATTCATTCACAAAAATTGCCATGTCTTTGTCTGTCATTTTGGCCAATCAACCAACTATATAATGAGCATTGTCTTTCAGCTGGTGGGTACAGAAGCAGCTGTGTCACAGGCAATTAACGTATCATGCGTTCCATCTTCTCCTTCGGTGGGATTATCAGCTTTCTGCTCATATCGCCGATCGCTCTTCCGGAGAAGTGATGGACCTTCGATGCCCGATAAGAGTGTGCCACGCTCTGTCCCACGTACTCTCTGATCCTCTGTTTTTCCACTGACAGACAGGGCCCCCCAGTGTTATAGGTTGAGTAAATTAGGAAGTGGTGTAGAATGCGCGACAGATCCCCCAAATATTGTGGAAAGGGCATTTATTGTGGAAGGACTTCAGTTGAAGATACATAGTATAAACATGTCTGTATGACCAGAAGTTTCTGCGGAAGTGCACACAGTCAGACTGGCACATCTGTGGTGGGCAAAACAAGTGAAGTAATTATGGCTGAAGAAAATTATTTGTCTTGAGACTGATGTAGGAAGTGAATTAATTTCATTTGGTGCAGCTCTAAGTCATTTCGGATGTAAATGGAGAGGATTTGCTTGAAGACACTTTCAAGCTATTGATGTAAGACCTTTAAACTCCACTTTTTTGTTCTTAAAGATCATTGGAAAATCTTCACACATAAAATGGACGG
Organism: Diadema antillarum; assembly: GCF_040938485.1. Lineage (NCBI taxonomy): Eukaryota > Metazoa > Echinodermata > Echinoidea > Diadematoida > Diadematidae > Diadema > Diadema antillarum. The sequence goes on along the minus strand of NW_027271643.1, from coordinate 631,619 downwards.
TTCTATCCACAAGCATAACCCTAACCCTATCAAAAGAAGCCTAAAACCCTGTCACAACCCCAACCCTAACCCTAAGCTCTTGGAGAAAATAAGACCGGAGTGATTGTCGCAGGAGAAAATGTTGTGTCACCTTCATGGAAAACTCTACCTATTTTATTACTTCTTGAGATCATTAAGTACAAGGCATAGTACACGTTAAATATACTATGTACTATTTTGACGGGAAATCGTGATGGTATTTTACTCCCCCTTAAAGTCTATTACTTTTATTCTCTCTCTCTCTCTCTCTCTCTCTTTGCTGATATCCCTGTGGTAGAGACCTATTGTCCTTCAAACAAACTGCAAGTATTTCTCTATTCTGGTTATGAAAGGTGCTTTTGCTACTGACTGCTACTGTTACGACTATGGTTACCGCTCTTATTATTTCCTCTTGGCCATCAAAAGTGGTATAACAGTCCTTGATATACAGTACAAATGTACTACAAGCTATATCCACTTATATTTATGCTTTAACTGTTTTAATGTAACATTAGCTACTATGACTTCTACTACTACCACTACTACTACTACTACTACTGCTACTACTACTACTGTACTACTACTACTACTACTACTACTACTACTACTACTACTACTACTACTACTACTACTACTACTACTACTACTGTACTACTACTATTATTACTACTACTACTACTACTTATAATGATAATAATAATAATGATATTAATATTAATACTAATATTAATAATAATGATATTAATATATTAAGTAGACTACTACTTCTACATCTACTACTGATGCTACTACTTTTGCTGCTGCCACCATTTCACTATTACTGCAACTGCTACTACTAATAATGATAATACAGTGTACCTCTACATGTCACTGTGGCTGAGAAGAATTTCCAAATGAAAAACCGTCACTGTACAACAAGTTGCTGAAACAAGGCCTGCTTTAAGAGCATACATGTTTGTCGTACAAACAGGTTGCATTTAGGGAGATGTGGGCAGGTTTTGTCATACATTGTACAAGTAATACAGTGTGATGTGAGGGTAGGGGAAGGGGAGACCCCTCTCGTACCCCTCTCGTGGCCCACGCGTGGCACGGAATCTGGGGAGAGAGAGGGAAAAGGAAGAAGAGCAAAAGGTTGACTGTGGCCTGTGATATAAGTTGAATCATGAGTAATATGCTCGTCTCCCATCTGGAGCGGGTCCAAACCACGAACTAGAGCCCTGCATCACAGCCTGGGGTCTACCTGCCGCCCAGCAAACAGCAAGCCAAGACTCTCTATTAGGCCATAATGCAAGGGGAGTTCTATACAGCAAAGAATAGACCAATTTGACAATGTGTTAAAAGGTCCTTGTCTCCAAATCTGTCGTGGAGGGTTTTACTGTACATGTATGGCGTCCCTGGAACTTTTATGGAGCTTTGCCTGATAAAGCAACATCCAGAAATAGGTCAATTTTGATAAATTTATTAGTTAGAAAAAAGGGTATTATGAAGAGCGTGTCAACATTAAAATTTAGTGTGATACACACCCAAATTGGAATATATAATCAGCCAAGTGATGGAATGATCTTTTACATGAATGTCATGCCAGTCAAGGCTTTTTAATTCCATACTATTACATAATTTGCCAGTAAATCAACAACAAACTACTTCAGCTGCGGTGTAACTTCTTTCAGAGCCTCGTTATCTGGTATGATATGTTTTTGCATTCATCTCACGCACAGAGCTTAACATCCCTCGTTTCTGTCGTTGATATGCTTTTGAATAAAAAAAAAGAAGATGCTGTAAACGTCTGTCAGGAGGACTGTCCAGGTAAACAGCAGCAGGGTGTTGATGTAGGTTATGGATCGAATCACTCCCTCTGTCCATCATGGTTGAAAGAAAATGGGTCCGTCTCCTCCTGCTTACTGATAAGAACTGCCACGATGCTCGAGGTGGGACAGGTGACGGATACGATCATGCTCATGAAGAGTGATGAATTGGCAAATTATGTCAGTAGCGCATACTTAAATAACATGACACATTTGGCATCCCTTCTGGAGAAGTCCCACTTGCTCACGCCGTGCAGTAATTCAGTAATTTGGGTCACTGAGCTCAGGGCAGGGAGAAGGTTTCTTTAGCTTCTAAGTATGACTTCATATCCATGAGTATTGCATATTTTTTTGTTTCCTCAAAAGTTATATATGACTTAATATATTTTTGTTTTATTCTGTAACATGGCAATGCCTGTATAAAGGATATCATTGTTAAAGATTGAGGTCAACGATCCAAAGAAGATATCAGTCGTTGATTGTTGTTTCAAGTAGAAAGATAAAACATTTTATGCTTCTACCAACTCATGAATATCACATAGATGACTTATGATATGAACAGTGACACAACATTTGCCCCTGCAACAATTCCTCTGATGTTATTTTCTCCAAGCACTTAGGGTTAGGGTTACAGTTGTGATAGGGTTGTAGGTTTAGTTTGATGTGGGAATGAGGATTAGAGTTAGGGTTGTGTTTGTGGGCAGAATTTATGTTTGGCTTAGTGTGCAGAATTTTCATGGGAGCAATTGTAGCAGGTACAAATGTCGTGGAACTGATATGAACATAGTAGAATATTAACCACCTGCGATTGAATCCTCTGTGGCATTTGAGAATACCATACAATGTACAACTTACAGCTTCAGTGCGTGGAGATGGCTGAAAATGTTCTGTCCCACACATCTCATTTTCTCTCTTCTCATGCAAGAGAAGAATCAATCCCAGTGTCTATTTTTTCCGTCTCGAATGTAACAGTAGATTTTCTGCTCTGCTCTCTTTCTGTCAAAGTTGATAGATGAGTACCGCTGGACGAGAGTTAGCCTCTAAGACATTTCGGGGACTCTGGCCAATCTATGTTGGATACATGCTCTGATCCCACATGAAAGACCGGCAGCTAGATAGATTGAGGGGTGCACCATCTGTGAAGTTTGTATTTTCCAGCTTGTCTTGGATAGGTTTCCAGCATACATTGTAAATGCAAAGCTGACCTCTTTGTTAAAATGGGTATCACATGCTAAAAAGGAAAGGATCATTAAATATTCCTGGGAAAATAAATGCATTCTTTCTTTAACCGACCTTTTTTAAAAAAAAAATCTGTAGACAGTTGAATTTTCTGCAATTACATGCTGCAAGTTTTGCTGACAGGGAAATTCATGGGGCGGTGGGGGGTGGGGGGGGGGTCGGGGGGGTGGGGGGAGACAGAGAATACTCAGTAGCCTGTTTTGAATGAAAGCAGAATTGAGAGCCGCAAGTAGGTAAGAGACTTTTTGAGCTATAAAAATGAAGGGCTCAAGGGAGCTGTTGGGATTACTTCCCGATGTCCAGCCACTGGCAGCATGACTGGTCTGTGTTTTGTTGACTTGTTGCTAGGTGCAAGGTACGGATGGCCTGTGCATTATATCCCTGTTTCATCTCTCTAGCCATTTGTATAAAATGATGAGTGAAAAATATGTGATCAACATTCTTGTAATATTAGGATTCATCGTCAAGTGTGGAGGCATTAGTAATGAACAGAAAATAGTGTCAGGGAGAAAGTCCCCCTTTTTTCCCCCTGTAATTCGTATTTCCTATGTGGCTGATGCAGGTTGGGTTGATGACTGTGGGGAGTACAAACAGGACAAAATATAAAGAAGTGTGAGCTCTTTAAAGAGACAAGATCATTTTCAACCCAAGTAGTGAAAACAAAGAAATGCAAAATTACTGCTTTTCTTGGAAAACGCTTTTGTTTTCCATGGCGCAGGGTCGATGGCCTACAAGCTGAATGATTATACAAATGTGGGAGGGATTAGTGGAGGAGTTGTGAGTAGAGATCAGTTTTCACAACACGAGCACACACACACACTCACACACACACACACACACACACACGCACGCACAGACAGAAAGGAAGAGCTGAGAGTGTGCATATAACCTTCTCAGAGATTTGTGATGCTTTCCATGGGCTTACTCATCGCTGTACATCATCGCCCGATTTCACAGCTGCTCCGTGAGGACAATTTCCAGGACGTTGCTCAAGACGAATTGCACATCATGGCATCTGGGTTTTCCTTGAGCAGATGAAAAAAACACACAACAACAACAACAAACATAAGACCCTCGAAAAGCAATGAGCCAGATTACGAAAACTTCATCTCTTCTGAAACTCAAGCTCCCTTTGACGCCACACCGATTCTGCTCCTCCCCCAAATTATGGCGATATCTCCAGATAATGTTTTTTTTTTTTTTTTTTTTCGATCAGGGCTCTGGTTGAATGAATCATACTCTCCTCTCTGAATAAAAGGTTGACTCAAGGATTATCATGCCATCATGGTAATGGGGCCTGGAGAATTGATTAGAAATAATGTAGCTCTCTTGCTAACTACTTTTTTGTTGGTGCTATGCATAGCTGTTGCTATTGCAGCTCTCCATCTACCAACTGTTGAACATCTTTCCTGGGTGTTCTGCCCTTTTCATATAATCAGCATTGGGCACCAGAATTTTGAAAAAAAAAGATGGTTTTCTGTCTCCTACTTAGGGGAGGAACAGTGTAAGGGAGGAGGGGGTTCCTGAACAGTGCGCTGTTGATACTGACGTTTTAGTCATTGTATATTTCTGTCTCATTTGCATCGAGTGATATGGGAGCTGATGAATATTAGTCTTAGGTTGGCAATTTGGCATTCATAAGTTATGGCTTTTCAGAATGAAAAAAAGTGATCAGTCTGGAATGATGATGATAATAATTTTGATAATGATGATATCTAATATATAGCACTTAATGTAGGCTTTCCCAATACCTGATCTCCATTCTTATGACTCCTTCCCCTTCAATGAAATCCCTGCTCTGACTGGCATGCTATCTGTGCAATGCTTGTGTTCAGCACCAGCACAAAACAGTTTGCTTTTCTTGCGATTCTGCATTTAACTTGTCTTTAACCCGTTGAGGACGGTTTGATTTTGCTACAACCCACATTTCCCATAGACGCCTGCCCGAGTTTACTCGGGACTCGTCCTCAACGGGTTAAAAGAATGAATACATTTTGTCACTTACAGCACTTCAGTAGTTGCAGTAACTTGGGCCAGCATTTTTCATATCGCCAGGAGGAAAAAAAAAATCCTCAGAACTAAGAAGCTTGTACAGTAATTCATGTCACCGTCACATAAACAATGATTTTAGCCTCAAGGAAAAGCAATGCATTTTTGTGCCAAGAGGCCCTTGTTTGTTTGCTTCTGAAAAAAATTATAAAATAAAATATACTACTGAAAAGGTAACTAAGCACATTATTAGTTACATGTCATTTCATTGAGATGTGTTCCTTTACTTTAAAAAAAAGGTAGAAAAGAAAGAAACATAGCAAGGAATTTGTTTCAGGGATTGCTAGCACAGTTTGGTTTTATAGGCCTGTATTAGACTAGAGGCATGTAAATCAGTTAGGATGAGTCCTTGATGTTGTGTGTCATCGCTAGGTAGCGACATCCACATTAGCTAGATGCTGCATTTGTCATCTGTCTTCGCATGTGAGCTGAAGACGTTTCTGTGTAGCAATTAGCATTGAAACCATTTAAAAAGTTGCTATATTTAGACACTCTTCCCTCCCATTCCCTCGGATCACCGGTGCTCCCCAATGCTGATTTGAAACGCTGTCCCGCATGTGCTGGCAGCCGAGATTCGCTTTTGACTTGAAGCCAGGAGCAGGGAGCACTGTTTCATGCCAAAATTTGGTGTCCTAAAAATGGCATGTACACTTGGCAAGTTAAATGTTATTTAGAAATTCAGCTGCAAGTAAATTGTTCTCTCAGACATACCATGCATGTGTTTGCATTGGGGGAAGGGAATCTTCATTTGTCTGTTTGGCGTTCAATTTTGTTTTGAATTAAAGATGACAGTGCAGTTCAGTGTCTGTTCAGAGAAAACTTTGTGCTCAGAAGTATAGGTAGAGAGCAAATGTCAAAGACTGCTTTGAGGGTATCAAACATAACTATGCAACAGTTAAGCAGTAGAGATGAGTCATATACTGCATGTTCAGTTTTAAACTCAAGTCCCAGGACCGTGGAATGATGGGATGAACGCTGCAGAGAATACCTTGTTACCAGGAAGAGATAAATGAAGTGATTCTACCCTTTTCCTTTTACCTTAACAAGAGTTGTCTCGTTACAGCACTTCACTTTGTTTGCCAAGGTGCATGAATTAAAATAGATAGCGGAGATGGAAGAGATAAAACGGGGTGTGTTCGTCAGTGCAACTGTCTACGTACTAGCGGTTAACGTGAGTCTCGGGTGATTAAAGCTCATGTACTGTGCCCTTCAGTGCCAACTTTTGTGATGCAACTGTTCTGGGCAGTCTCTTTAAAGATCCTATATGAAGGGAATAAATGTTCGTAAAATTCGTTTGTAGATGAAATATATGTTGGTAATTGACCAATTATGCAAAAAGTTTGGCTCAAATCCCCGCAAGCATCTAGATATCCGCTATTTGCAAGTCCCAAACATCCCCCTCCCTCCCCCTCGAAAACCAGCCACAGTACGGGACTCCAAAAGTTGTGACGTCACGCCAGGGTAGTTAGAGCCACGGGCCCCGGATGCTCTGTAGAAAAGCATTTGGCATCGGGAAAGAATTTCTGTCAATTTTTTTTCAAAGTCTGAAATCTCTGCTATTTATACTTTTGACACCAACTCTTTACTGTTTGTCTACACTTAATAGTATTATCATGAACTGCTTCTTCTCAAACAATTATTTTGTATTACTATGATCTGCAACAAGCCCAAATTTCACACAATTATCACAATTTTCTCCTCATAGTTTTGGTGCGAAAGTAGATCCGGTCGGCCGTCGGTCGGTATGACGTATCACCTCGCAGCTCGTATCGTATGCATTGTACGTACGTACGTGCGGTTCACATTTGTATCATCGTAACTTTTTCATAGCGGTTCGTTTCGAAATTTCGCGTCGATCAATTTTGAGCTTTCACTCCTTCCGAAAATGGCCGAGAACAGTGAGTTATCAGAGTGATCTTTTTATGGACTTTGAGGAGTACGTTAGTGAAGAGGAATGAAGCGACAAAAGCAGAGAAGGGGACGAGAATATAGACGAGGACGATGGAAGTTGGGAAGATGTAAGCTGGGGAGAGGACGATGGAGAAGTGGGAGAGCAAGGTGCTGTCGACGTCAATCCAGCCGGGGAAGCAGCGGCAGGGCCACGGGTGCCGCAACCCTATGAGCCGCTGCCTTTCGATGGAGATGGAATGGCAAACGACGGGGATGCTCCTCGTCTCGATTTTAGACATATTCATTAAGACATATTTCAAATTTCATGGCGAAATGATGTTTCTATCTTGAGAAATTTAACTTTGAAATCACAGCAATATCACCCCATTTTTTTACGAGCACGCATGAAAATGTGACCCAAATCATGTTTGCAAACAACGCCGAAAAGCTGCATTCGCGTGTGGATCTCCAGCGATCAGATAATGAGCGTACAGCGGTTAGAAAATACGCGTAACAAGCGCAGAAGCCACTCCCCCTATGTGTTGTCATACCCTGTGTGCGCTGCGTGCGTACGTACGTGCTCGGTATTCAGTTTACATTCGATTCACATGTACCGTATTGAGCGCCCTACAACACGTACGAACCCCGCGTATGTATGCAGGCGCAGCTAGCTAGCAGCAGCTAGGCAGCCCCGCCGGTAAAATTCGGGGAGCCGAGCGGACGAGAGAGCATCGCGATTGCAAGCCAGGGCAGCCGGCATGGCGAGCATGGTTACGTTCGCACTTTGGCTAAGCGGACATGATTGTATTCACAACCGACTTCTCGGCTTTATAGTGCCAGTGACTCGAGCATCGCGAGTGCACTTTCGAAATATAAATGCCATATAAATGAACAACGATAAGATCATAACCAATCCACAAGTAAACTAATAATAGTAGACAGAAATTTAGTCTGGTTGTTTTGCAAGACGTACGTGATTTGTGAGCGTGACTGTATCCGATATGTACAGTACAGGGTGCGTGCTATGCTGTGATGCGTGTTGTAGGCCTATAGGAGCTATCGCAAGCGACACCAGCCCAGTTTCCTGCCTCGATATGCACATCATACACAACACATACACACACACACGTAGTGACACACACACACAGAGGTAGCTCTTTGCTGGCAGCATCTGGCGTCCGCACCGTACCGCGCGCTGGCACGTACAGAGTCGCATCACTCGCGGATTAATCTTTTACGCGGGACGTTATTTTTCCAACCAAAATAAAACTAAAAAAGTCCTCTCAAAATTCTAAATTTTCTGAATATTATGTGATGTATCAAAAAATCGTTCACTAGAACATTTTTTTCTAATAATTCTTAAACAAATTAGAACATAAAATCCATCATAAGAGAGCGATATGACGCAATTTTAAAGCTTTGACAGCACTGCATTTGCGTGGACATAAGAGGGAATACCCTTACGTGACATCATAATCTAGGGGTCTTGACTCAACGGGGAATAAGGCTTCGATATTTTGACGAAATTTGAACGCATATTCCTCAAAAACCAACCTTTTTAGGGGTTTGAAAGATGTGAGATAGGAAAGTATGGTTAATAAGCCTTTCAAAAACACAAACAGTCCAGTTTTTGGCGATCGGCTTCTTATGTGAACTTTAAAGTAAAACTCTGCTCAGTGCTGGATTTAGCTTTAATGAGTAGAGTGAATCACACTAAAAAGGAAAGGGCAATATCTTAAAGTTTACCTGCAACAGTGTTAGTTTTCATATTTGCTGATGCAAATTGGGTGAGGATATGATGCCATTATCTTTTAATACAGATCCTACATTTGTTTAGACACGCAAATCTTTACTAAACTTTCCCTTTCTAACAGAATCAAGAAAACAAAAATGTTGCATTTATATTAAAATATTTTGCAATCGTGACTTTTCAAATGGCAGGAGTCAAAGGCTCCTATATAATTGATGAAATATTTCATGAATCATTAATGGGCAAGAGAATGTTTACATCATCACCTCATTACCTTTGCATACATGTGATTATGACCAATATCTCTGGTATTAAAAAAAATAACTTTAAAGTTCCTTACCTTTGACAGTGTCTGTCATTTCTTTCTTTTTTTTTTGCACCTTCACTCTTCTTTGAGTTTTATGCTTTGCTTGGTTTATTGAAAAAAATGAGCACCACCTACACTTTCCTTGTAGATCTATACTCATAGTCTATATTTTCTCCCTTTTGGGGGCAAGCTATGCTATTTCCAACTACCTTCATCCTAAAATAATGTATCCAGCTCTACAGTAATGATTATGGTGATATAAGGCATATTTCATGTAAAGAATATAGGTGAAGATGAGTTACAAAATGGCTGATAGTGGAGCATATTTCTGAGAGAGATGCCCAGAGGCCTGGGCGGTGGAAGGTTTCTGCATTCAGCATGCCCTCTAAACCCTCTCAAAATTAGAAGAGGAAGATAATGATGGGAAAGAACGAGAAGAAGAAGGAGGAGGAAGAGAGGGAGGAGTATGAGGCGGAAAAAAAAGTAGCAAAAGATGAAGAAGGGGAAGCAAATAGTAATAAAGGAGGGAAAAAGATAATAAGAGGAGGGAGGAAGAGAAAGAAATTTGGGTTGGGTTTAGGGTAAAAAAGGTGTGAAATTAATTCATAGTAAAAAATGGGCATCATTTTGCTGGACTGTTTACATCGACTGTGCAGTTCTGAAAGTATGATAATTGTATTTCTTTACAAGTGTAGGCTATGAGAGATGTGTCTGTCGAGTGGTAACTAGAGATATACTGTGTCATATAGGTTACAGCTTGAGACGGAGACTTGAAAGATGGTTGATGGAAACCCTAGAATGCTTTACATCGAAGATGCAGAACTAGATTATCTCACAGCCACCAGGGTGGCCACCAAATAATCAAAGGTAGAAATGAAGTTGAAGGTGCAATGTGAGGTACACAGCCACACTCACACACAAAGAAAAGATGGTGTTCTTCTTTTCTTCCGGTGTGACGTCATCGAGTGAGAGCGTTCACTTACCGCAGACCAGACGGCCGTTCTCCTCTGTCGGCGACACGGATGCTCTTGAATACAAATAGGTTCATTTTCCTTCAGAACGAGGACTTGAATACTGAACCTATCACAATGTACGATGTCAGGTCATAATGAAATATTTGCCTGAAAATGATATGAGGTAACTGATACTCTTGCAACCACCTGGAATATGCCTCAAAATATCCAGAGGAAAATAAAAGGGAAGAAAAGAAAGATGTCTGAGCTATTCTTCTCTGCCAAACATCTAGGGAATGTAATTCTAATTTTTTCGCAGAAATGAGGATATATGCAGCAAAGATATATTGTAGAAAGTACTTTTGGGTTTGCACGTTTATACTATCTTAGGTAAATTCTAATTAAATGACAACTTTTTAAGAACATATTTCAACATGCTGTGCATGAAACATTGAGTGCCTGTATGAGAGACGTGCTTCTTTGACCAAGTTGTAGCTCAAGGGGGCAAGATGGAGCGACGATCTAATTTGACGCAGTCCTCACCTAATTTTGGGATTGCCATGGGGGCCGCGAGGCAGTCTCCAGTGTTATTGAAGAATTGAATGACCAGAGAACGGCAACAGAAAACGTGGCTGATTACCACACAGGCAGCCTTAGAGACTGGGTTCAGCTTCGTCCCTACCAGAGATTCATGGGAGTAATTCAGTCCTTGCGTTAGTTGTGCTGTATTCTTCTTCAGTTTTTTTTGTGAAGGGCAAATTAGGTCAGCTTTCCAAACCATATTTATTGAGATATTGAAAGTTTACTCTAGACTGGCTGTGCTTCACATCGTGTAGAGATCTAAAACAATGCTATGACCGCAACAAAATGATCCAGATGTGCATCAAATATGTTAATGTTATCAGGAAACAGCAAGAGGATGATATTTTACTGACAGTGATGCATTCTGTGACAAAACAGATGTGACATTGCGACTTATTTTTGACATGTTCGTGTAGTTATGGTGGTGAAACTGAAATTTGATAATTTCATATTATATCAAAAGTGATATGATCACCTGAAATTTGACAACTTGAATGTAGATTAAGAACATTTTGCACATGATGATGATTTTCTTTTTTTTGTGAAAGTCTTTATGTAGCAGGCTAATAAAAAATAGCTGTATATATAAAGAGATACAGTACTTAATGCTTCATCAAGTTTGATTGTTTTTTTCTGTTATTACTTACTCAAACACATCATTTAATATCAAACTGTTGAACAGCACTCTTGAATGCTATGTGCTTGGGTGAATAGGATATCTCAGCATGTTAAGATTTTAAACGGCTATTTTTAAACTGCTGTGCTGCTTGTGTCTGCTTCATCCCTGTCCTTGTGACGTCAAGCTTTGAAGGTAAAATTGGATCATAAAGTTGGGAGAAAGTGCCCTTTAGCAACAGTTTATCCCTGCGTCACGATTGATGATGAGTTCAAATGGTAACGTGAAGACAACAGCAGCTACCTGTTCAGCAGGATGTGATGTGTTGTCACACAGTCACAAGGCTTTTATAGTCGCGTGCCACTCCTTGGTCATATGGCTATGTCTTGGCTGATAGATTGATGGCTAACTTTAATAGTCAATATTGCCATGTCAGTGGAATCAAGTGCTACTCAAAACCAAGTCATCTGGTGTCTCTTGATACTTGTGTCAAAAAGCGCAGTGAAAACACATTTTAGACAGCTTTTGGGGATGGCATAGTATTGGTTGAGATGAGGATTCAGCTTTTAATTTTTTTTTGCGAGATACTTAGAAACCACTTTATGAAATGCTTTAAAAGCATTCAATTCTAAGAGGAATTCAAATTTTACATGATGAAAATCAATTTTAAATGACTGAGATATCTAAAAACAATGTAAGACAACGCAATCCCAATGAAAGGTGGGTCCCACTGAGGCGCACATTGAATTTACAGGCCTTATAGCATAGGTGTCATTTTTCGGGGCTCACAGTGAATTATACAAATTCTGTTCCAGAAAGTGTTTAAGATGCAGTGAAAATTGTGTTCATGAAATAAAAAAAAAACCAATAAGATATATGACGAATCTTCAAGGTGAATTAAAAATTCATTTACATGACCCTTTTAAATGTGCGATAAAAAATTCATTTCACAAATCTTTTTGATGAAGGATAGAACTTCAGTTCAGCACTTTTGCTGAAAGTTTTAGAAGTATAATAAAGAGATATTGATGAAACAGACACGATTAGGTGACAGCAAAGGCAGATTTTCCTTCACAAAGAAAGTTAAAGAGCTATTTGAATAATAACTGAGCCATGATTCAGATTTGGCATCTTTTGGAAGTCATCCAAGATAGAGGAAGTGAAATCCTTTACAAAAATGACCCCCCACCAAAAAAAAAAAAAAAAATGACATGTGATATATTACTGACCATGAATACTACACAATTAAAGAAGAGTCAGTGTCACAGTACCTGCAATAGATCTTTATGTGATGCCATGATAGGTAAGCTACCAACTTTCAAATGGTCAAAAATAATATGTTTTGAAAGATATTGGTAGAATGCAAATGTCAAATGGATAGGAGTCCTTGGATATTACTTTATCAAAATGAAAATTTGAATTGTGTGAATCACACTGCTGGACCTAGTCTTTGTTAGTAAAGACCCAGTTGCTAGGTTTAGTGTGGTTTTCAAAACTTCCTCAGTCAACTTGAACTACATTGTGTAAATCCAACTCTTCATTATTTGCTAGTAGGTGAAAAAAAAAGATGCTTAAAGTTTCAGGAAAATGCAAATGGTTATACAAAAGAAGAATTCTCATTATACAAGTATCTTTGATATTTTGTAAAATTGCCATCAATTTGAATAAAGAAATAGAAATCATGGCTGAGTATGATTATAGACAACCATTTCTTCCCAGTAGATGTAGATACTCATAGATTGCATAACTGTACACATCATTTACGAACTAAATGAAAACAAATGCCGACCTCGTACCTCTCGCCCTGTTAGTGCCTTTTTTTCACCTGATGACGGACGGCTCAATTGCAGCTCAAGGGTCGTCAAAGGTGGGGTCTGTGGGTGCATAGACTAAGAGTATCCAGGTTACTCATTCCGCCTATTGTTAAGGGGAACATCACGGATCATGGTAATTGAGTCGCAGGGTATCTCTGGCTGGCTGATTATCAAAAAACACCCCTTTCCATGTCCCTTAAGGGGGCCTTGTATCTCTGCCAGCTCCTCACTCTTTGTTGATAGCATCGATCCAAAAAAAAAAAAAAAGGAAAAAAAAAACTCCTGCCCCTCCCTGAACCGGGTCTATCTCCCTGAAGACCTTTTCAAAGAGGTTTTTAAGCCCTGTCATGTTTCCCTTGTTTATTCTTTTCTTCTTTCTTTTCCTTTACCTGTATGCATATTTCTTGTTTTTATTATGATTGACCCTGTCATTTGATGGCGAAGCAACAATGAAACATACTGCAACTTGATAGCTTGTGGTGATGACATGTCAACAACGTAATACTTGCGAGTGACTTTGGGTATTCTCATTTATGCATCACCAGAAATTGAAGAGGTCAGTGTGTGGCTAGCTTGCATTGTACTCAACATCAGTAATAACTGAAGACAGCAATGTAGCAAGCATTATACACAGAAAAGGGGACTCCTTGACTTTATTCCAAGCCCCGTTTTCTTGACGTCTCCTTGTTCCATTTTTCCCCCCTGTGGACAGATCAAGGAGTAAGTTGAATTGAAAGCCTTGTAACTTGTATTGTGTAGATGAGAAGGTTTGGCTGATGCTGTTGAAAGCTGTAAGCACAAACTGCTGTCGCAAAGGTTTTCGTGCTGTGTGAAACCATCTGATTATTTCGGATGGAAGTATCCAGCTTGTTTCGATTAACTCCTCCAGTGCTGAGACCATCGTGTGCAGTTGGAAAGTGGGATTTGTCACAAAATGTTGTTATCAGCTCATTTAGCAGTGGCGGCTCAGAAACTTTAACAACTCGTAACATTTTGAACAGATTTCCTGATTTTCATTAGGTTTCTCTGCTGGATTCTACTAATATTACTGCATTTATTCAAACCACATACATGCATCCATATTTGAGTTTCATACTCCTTTAGATTAAAGAGCTAACACCATTATCATGATGAAACCTCTGCTGTTTGGTATTATGGACTCAAGTTTCCCAGAGCAGTTTTATAAAACCACTGTGTACTTGATATAGACAGAGGAGGGTCTTTCTCTTCCATTCCTTTACTGTGCATTTTGTTGTTGTCCATGACCATTTCTGGCTGTTGTCTCCAGAGTCTTTTTTTTCTGTAGAGTATTCTTATTTCTCATCATTAATATTCATAACTCCTCACCGAGTTGATAAGATCATGCATGCTTCATAACCCAGATATAGTTGGAGATGCTGTTGCATGTTTAATTTTCCATATCTCAAAACTCTGTTGACTGTTTCTTTTATTTGATGTTCAATATCCCTGAGGGTATCTTCACCAAAAATAGATTGTTATTGTGATGAATCTTGTGAGTGCATACATGTGTATAATGCAATGGATTATGGTGTGTACATACGTTTGAGCTAAAATTGAAATGTTATGACTAACAATTAAAAGCAAAACAAAGCATTTTGTTGAGGGATGGATCTGTGAAAGCAGAAGGGACATGTCAACATCAGCCAAAGGAAGTGATTTAATGAGAATGTTTGTTGGAGGACATGAAAATTACATGTCATCTTGATCAGCAAGAAGGATGTCATGCTAAGTAGAGCAAACATTTCTTTGGGTGTGTCCCACAAACGCAATGACCTGGACACCGCATGGCAAGTTACATACAGTGTAGCTTGTATCTTCGCAGAATTTCTATAAAAGTTCGCAAGGATTTGTTTATTCATGGATATTAAATGGAATAAACATTCATGTAGCATTTGTTTGACTTCATATGCTGTTTTATGCAAGCACAAAGAATCATTGCTATTACAGCATTTTGTGATATAACAAATTCTGTCAGCTACATGTACATTGTACATGCTGTAAGCATTACAGTACATCTTTAAAATACTACCTTCAAATCATCCTATGTTTTTTATGATTCAGGGTACAATGAGTCATGTTTTTTTTTTTCAAAGAACTTGTATAGTTCTAAGTATTTTACTTTGCCCACACAATATTCTTCCTTCATTGCAACCCATGTTTATCATTGCAGACATTTGTTGCAGAGGTTTTATTTGTATTCATCACACAAATAGATTCCACCCTTTGCCTGTGTAAACCTCATTCCTGGTTGATTGTATCAAAAGTCTGTTAGGATTTCAGACATTTGTAGGGATTGGATTACACATTGAGCAATCATGCAGGATAATTCCATCCTTCTTGTTGTTTTGATAGGCATCATTATTTTCTTTAAAAATCTCTTCATGGCAAAGCATTCAACAACAACCACAGCATATTGAGCTAGTCCACTCATGTAGTAGTCATCCGTGTATTCCTCATTTTGCAACTGCCGGTGCAGTTAGCCTCATTCCGTTTGAGATTATTTCCTTCAATGATGGCATACTTTTATCATGCATGACTTTGTGCTTGTGACTTGTTTCAAACCATTTCTACTCTGGCATTGCTTCTCAAATGAATGTTGTTTATGATATTTTCAGTGATGTACTCTGGGTATTGTGGGCAACATGTTTGTGTACCTTGTCAGTGGTATTTTCAGTTGTTAGTTTTGAAAGTGGTAATTGAATACATCTCAAAATATTGCATACTTTGTTGTTATCTACAAGAACTAACTGTACAGTCATCAGTGAGGGTGATGACTAACAGATTAAAATCTGCCAAAGATTTGAGTCTGAAATTCATGCTTTTTATCAGTATAATCTGTATTTTTGTATTGAAAGCCTTTAACAACTCTGTGAGTTCTTTATGGTTGTAAACATGGTCATGATATACAATAGATTTCAAGTTTGAACACTGATTAAATGTGCCATACAAGATCAGCCCTGTTGAGGAAGTGTACCTCTGAATATTTGGAAATTTGTACCTGAAGATTCACATGGCATTTAACATTAACTCCGACCCCCTCCCTTGCCACTCCCCCCTCTCCCCCTCCCTCATAAGAAGTAGAGCGTGCAACTTACTCTTGTCAAGCTATTATTATAGAAGACTCTGCCATATTTTCTTTTCTTACCTAAGTTATTTAGTGAAGATGACAGGCATTTCCGCTGCTGCCTCACCTTCGTGGAGATTAAGGAGTCAATTAAAATCATAAACAGGCCGACATGCCATCTCAAAAATATTACATCATTTCTGCAAAGGTGTGCCAATTCTGACAATGATGGTTTCTTGGCAAACATTCTTGGTAATTTAAGTCTTCATGTGTGGTACCACGGAGATCTGTAGCTATGGGTCATTTAATTTGATGTAATGACTTTCTTGTCTGACAAGGCCAGGCTACAGCTTGAAGAAAAAAAATTACTATTAATACGAGAAGACTAATTAAAATTTTGGGGGTGAAATGATGTTCTTTCGTAATAACATGCAATGTCAGCTGTAAGATGGTTTAAAGGACGTAAACTCTCAGATCATCAAGTAGTGTTTAGAGAACTCTTGTTTTTAATTCAATATTGGTATATGTAATTATGAGTATTGTTGTATTTGTTTATTTCTTAAGAAATTGCATTTGGTCTTTTTTGTTTAGTTTTTGAAGCATCGCAGGATTTCTACCGACTGGAAACAGGTTTGTGGTATTCAACCACAGGTTCTACCGGACTTGTGTGTTTGTTTATATAAACGTTAGAAGGACACCACGTATTCAAGATCTGATTTTTAGCTTCATCAAGTATTCTCCGCATCATCACTTAATTGCCCCTCTCCATCTGCTGCTTCCCCCTCCTGTTCTCTGCATTCCTCACAGATGCGGATGTGGGCGCAGCCTCGCCTTCCACCGCCAGCTCACCCAGACGTCGCACTTGCGAGCCTCTTCCGGCGCCCTCCTCTGGAATTCCAAGAGCCACACGGTCTCTCTGGCAACGGATGCCTACGGACTCCTAGAGTTCCAGGGTGCTGGCCATGGCAACAAAGCAAAGGTAGGTTTAAAAGGTCCAATTTGGTACAAATTAATGTAATGGTAGGTAACTGCATCCACTCGTGAGTTGTAATGCGATTAATTATCTGCTAGATTGTGAATGGAATATCCTGGTACTGTAAATTCATATTAAGGAGGATGAATGTGGCCAGTTACCCGGTACTCAGGTTTTTCAATCTCTTGAACACTACATCATATGTTTTTATAGAATTTGCAAGTTATGTTTAGCAGTTCCAGCAACTACTGCTAGAAAAAAAAAAAAAATCCATTTTTACAAGCTTGTGGCAGCCTTATTTGCCTACTCTTATGGCATGCCTGGTATGCAAGTATTGTAACATTTTCATGTGAGTGTGTAGTGGTTTTTCTCTTGTTAGCACTAGCAGTTCCAATCAGGAAATGCTTTTCATGATAAGCGCTAATGAAGGACATTAAATGAAGATGATGATGTAACTATTATTTCTTTAGCTCATCATTCCTGTGGCAAGGTCTCAGTTTGCTTGAAATGAAAGGAAATAAGAAAATATGAGGTCAAAAATTTATGATTAACAAAACAAAATGCTGCAATTACTTGATATATATAGAAATTGTGACTGTTGACTGTACACATTTTGTAAAGCTTTTCTTTACAAACACTTTTTTCCCATGTCTGATGTGTGATGTAACAGTATGTAATAACACATTAAAAAAGATTGTTGATTCTTGGTCTAAACATGTAGTTCAGCTACCACATTTATACCATTTGTAACATAAGCCCAGTAAATAAATTTATTCATGAATCTAGTACAGGAATGGCAACCATTTTTTTTTTTTTTTGGAAAGGCCTATGGCTGGTACAGTACAATCAGTTGCATGTGGAAGTGATTAGTTGACTGCGTTGACAGTAAAATGAGTGACTGAGTGCGCACATGCAACTAATTTTTGAGTGCACACAGAAAAGGTATGCTTATTGTGAAGTCAGAGCCATGCAATGGAACAAAAACTATAAAGTAGCTAACTTGAACATGGGAGTCATTGTAAATTGATGACATCAGCCGTGCAATATCCATATTTGGTTGAACAAAATTGCACGGCTCAACAGCGGCAGCATACAGTGCTGGTACTTTTAACTGCATATCACGTTTCGGGCAGTCAACCAATCAGTCTCTTCTCTGATATTGTATACTAAACATCAACTATTCTTTTGCTCACTTTTCTTGAATGCACATGTGTGCACACAGTACATCAGGCTTGCCGACGACACGCCCCCAGACATGGTGCTGCAGCTGCTGAAGAAGCACTGGAACCTGGGCCTGCCCAACCTGCTCATCTCGATGAGGGGCGGCCTCCAGGACTTCGCCATCCAGCCCAAGCTGAAGAGAGTGCTGTGCAAGGGGTTGGGCAAGGCAGCCAGGACCACGGGGGCTTGGATCGTGACTGGTGGCACCAATACAGGTTGGCCTCACTTTGTGGAAACTCTGTCTTACATATCAGCACACACAGGACTACTTCACAGTCTGTCTTACGTTTCAATACACACAGGACTACTGTATAGTCTCTCGTATTTTATTCAATACACATGCTACCTCTTTACAACTTGATGAATAGATACTATGGTAGGTACTAGTCTAAGTATCAAAATTAAGGTAGTGCAGATTTATTCAAAGAAATGTACACATCTGTATATCCCATGAATTGTGTGCATACATGTGATTTGCTACATTACACTTACACTGTAATGTTTAACATTTACGTGTATGCTCAAATTACAGATAAAAATAATGAAAAAAAAAACACCTGAATATGTAAATGGATATTAACAGATGAAACCAACTTGATCATACATACCCTCCAACCTACCAATACCTACCTACTGTACAGGGACATACATGAATATATACACATGTTATAATGAGAGATCTGAATAATGCATTATATGTCTTGGCCTTTAATTGCAGAAGTCTAATACATAATATATTGATGCTATAGGTTTGAAGGGTGACAGTTGTTTAAAAAATAGACTTAGGACATGATCCAAGCTAGAAGGAAACATTCAATACCCAATGTAGGTGCTATCTGTATATTAGGGGTTTTTTTTCTGTGGAAAAAAAAAAATCATCACACACAAAAAATACCCCTGTAAAGCTGTGACTCCAGAGAGCAAGCACCTACATATTTCTTGTTTATCTGTATCACTAAAATGGTTAGGATACGCTGAAAGGCCATAAAAAGTTTTTAACCCGTTGACGATGAGTCCCTAACATATTTGGGAAGGTGACTATGGGAAATGGGTGTTGTATCAAAATCAGTCTGTCCTCAACATATATGGGTTAAATTGCTTTCATCTGGTTGACCGTCGTTCAAAAGTTTGAGTCTAATCTAACATGATATATTCCACTGGCACCTACAGTCTTACCCCAATTGTGCATAAATCTCACTGGCTAAAGCAATGTAATGCTACTCAATAACAAGCATTTCTCAATGCCCAAGTTTAGTCAATTATTCTTGTATCCCTTTGTTAGTCAAACCCTTTGGTGTTCATTGGAAGCTGGAATGCATTGCCAACTCTTGTGATCTGTGAGCTTTAAGCTATTAAAATGAATCTCTATTTTTTTTTCCCTGCGGTCAGCCCTTTTGCAGCATTACAAATGCAACAGAAGTACGCAGACATATGACACAGTCATATAGCTGTAGGAAAAACTGAAGCATATAAAAGAGAGATAGAAGGACGGAGAGAAATAGCAATCTATAAGGAAAGCTCAAGAGCAAATTTGTCAAAGAGACATATTCCCCAAGTGTTGAGGTTGAAAGAAGTTGAGCCATTTGAACTGAACTAAGCATCATGGGATCAAGGGATTGTCTGCAAAGCATTTGTTCTGTGTGAGTGGCTGCAGTTGATCTAACAGTGGTCAAGAGTTGTCGGAATCTAGGCAAAGAAAGTATCCCATGTAATCAACACTCGTGTGTTTGTCCAACAAAGTGCAGTGTGTGAGTCAGCCTTTAATTAGACTTTCCATGCCACAAAATTTTTACGACTATGTTGAATGATTAATGCTTTCCATCAAGGACATATCCATAAAATATTTAAAAGTTACTTCTTCGTAAGAAACTTCAAGGCAGTGTGAGAGTGGTCTTTGCATAATTATGTAAACTTCAGGAGCTTTTTTTTGTTGTTGTTGTTTGACACATAGATGCACGGACGGTGTCATCGATGTGAGGATATTCTTAGAGGAAGTGATCTCCGAACGTGACTTGCGTCATAAGGTGTATGTGTCTGTGTGTGTGTGTCCTTGGGGGGAACACATGCCGCTTGGTAATTCTATAACACAGTCACCCCTTTTTGGATTACGAATGTCTGGGCAATTGTCGCCCAAAATGGCTCGTTGTGCTTTGGGAATCAGGGGGACCGTGTGTGTACGCAAATTGAACGTTTGATCACCCGGTCGAAGGGGTTTGATTCATCTTCTGACGTAGTTTTTGTGTTTTTTCCTCTTCCCTTGTTGCACTTCTTCACGGAGGATGTGACGTCATATACACCTCTTGGGCTGACTCAAGGAAATGCTTTAACGCTAAGCCATGCCAATTGCTCCAAAACTTTATCAAGACTTCCTCTCAAACTGCTTCTGAGCTGAAACCCCTGATCCTTCATCTCCTTTAAAGAGGTTATATCCCGGCGGGAACAAATCCCTTTTTCCTCTAAATTGGACCTCAAATTAATTCACTCCATGTTACCGAAGCCATGTCTATTGCTTTGTGGCGTTCATGGAGCTTAGACTGTTGTTTGTGGTGTTGATTTAAATTCCGGTGTAGCTTTGATATTTTGGGTGTTACTGTGAACAACACCACTGAGCTTTTCCTTCTCAAACATGTGAAATGATACATCATGAGGCATATAACACAGTTAACTGTAAGGACAAAAACAAGACAAGCATATACTTTGTATCTAGCGATTTATCTAACCATCTACCTATCAATCCATCGCTTTATCCATCCATCTGTATACTCTAAATTTTAAATTTTGATGGCCTAATTGCCAGTTGCATCATGTTATTAAGAAAAATAGAAAAGGAGAAAAATAATCACAGTAGATTTTCATAACATATCCGTAAGATGATGTGCACAATGCCTGGAGTAAGATCTTTATTCGTTTTCAAATTTGTTGATTCAAGCATCAAATATAGTGGAAATTTTGTGGTACTTTCTGTTCTCATTTTCAAGTAAATTTTCAGTTCAACTTTCAGTTAAGAACACAAAGTGTAAATAAGCGAAAATGAGTGATGATGTTGTTCACAATCATCATCGTCGTCATTATCATCATCATCAACATTGTCGTCGTTATCGTAATCAACATTATCATCATTTTTGTAAAGGAAAGCACAAGGAATATCACTACCAGACTCCAGATTTCAATTTCTAGATAAATTACCCAAATCATAAAATGAGTCAAGCAATCTTATCTCTACCCTTTTCTCCCACCCCTTCCTCTCAACCCCCTTCTTATATTCTAATCTTTTAAACAATAGTTTAGATGTGGCTGATGGCTCATGGTAAAGTCATCCCATTGTATCATTATGACACATTTTCAATTATTTGCATGTATTGCATGAACAATGGCTGACAGTGCAACAATTCAGCTCATGATTTCGAATGAAACACGTCTCCCTAAGGCAGTCAAAGTAATGTTCTCATCAACAAAGAGATACATGCAAATCACGTAAACACTGACACCTCCTCCCTCCCATCCCCTCCCCCCACTCTGGTGGAAAGATTTGTCTTGCTCTTTAGTTCATCACCTTATAATCCATAGTGACTGCGGCTGATGATCTCACCTGGTGTATGTAACGTGGGGACTTTGGTGGCATTGTAATTAGACACATGAGACAAGTCATGACGTTATGTTTGTACGCCCCTTTTTCCGCAGAGAGGTCTTAGGGATGAAACAAGAGAATGAGAGGTTGAGGGAGAGAGAAACAATAGACAGACAGACATGCATACAGACAGACAATGGACTTTAACCTGTTGACGTTCTGCTCCAGATATTAAATACTTATGGAGAGGGAGTGCGAAAGGAGGCAGTTGAGATAAAGAGACAGACGGACTGATAGACGGGCAGACGTACAAGTATGTACAAAACTGTGGAAAACTGTTAAAGAGGGGGACCGTCTCGTGAGGGGGTACTGTATCTCCACCGACTGCTCCGCAAAAACTGATGATAAATCATCCACAAGAAGCCGCAAGATAACGTTCAGTCAGGCGTTCTACCAAGGCCTATTTAACCCCTTTAACACCATCCTATTCCCCCGGCGGCAGTCACATGTGGCCACCTCGGGAGGAGGACAAAATATTCAAAATTTAAGACGGCAGACACGAACGGGGGAACTATTTATAGGAACCGCATCTCTCTTGGTTGTCCACATAATCCCTTGAGGAAATGAAATGTGGTGAAGGACTGTTTTAGTGTGGCTCCCGGCCATAGGCAGACCTATAAACCTTTATAGGAAGATTTAGCGCCGCACATTCAAAATATCTTGTCCGAACTTTAAAGGACGAGTTCAGTATTACTAGAGTGACAGTAGAAATATCAGTTTTGCTCCATTGCTATTAAAAAACATGAAGATAAAAAGACAAGAGAAGTGGAGATAGTGAATTAAGCACCAGATGCTTTATTCAAAGGTAAACAGTAATTTCAAGGTGTATCCATTCAGTGATCAAGTGTTAAGACAAAGTAGAATAGAAGGAAGAGGGATAAACACATACAAAAACGCACACAAGCAGTCGAATACACCCCGTAGATACTGTATATTGTCATAGCATATATTTTATGGGGATTTTATTTTCGTGAAATTCATGAAACGCATGCTATTAGCGATTTGGTAACACAAAAAAATATCAACTCTAATCCCGACGTAAATGCAGTGTGTGAGAGTGCATTTCTCTGTTCATTAACGCACTCCATGATCCTGAATTTAACTGCTCTTTATTGGGAAGTCCCAATCCATGAAAAAGTAGATTCGCTAAATATACGGCATAAGTAGATAGAAGCAAGGAAAACAAATAGGTAGGAGAAATTCAAGAAGCCTTGAATCTGCCAGAGGAAGAAATGGAAGAACTGAGATAATTGGAGAAGAAGATATTATTCTCAAACTGCCAGAGAAAGTAAAAAGATGGAAAGGTATAATCACAGAAATAGATAAAGCATTAAATGTTGCAGACCAAGACAAAATGACTGAAAGAGATGTTCGCAAAGCTTGTAGCAAATGTCACCTTCAAACTGGGCAACAGCAAAAAAGGAGATAATAGACCAAAACATATCAGAAAGATAGTTGTATAATCTTACTGATGAAGTAAGAGATGTGGGCATATGAAGAGAGAGAGAGGAGAGAAAAAAAAATGATATTCAAGCTGTTAGATACAATGGAGACAAAACAAGGAGGGGAGAGAGAAAAAAAAGAGAGAGATAGAGAGATTATCAGAAAAATTTATATCACAGCCAAACCAAACACATAAATAGAAAAGGAGAAAAGGAAATAAGATGATAAATGCAACATTTAAAGAGGTTGTAATGGAGCAAGAGAAAGGGAAAGAGATAATCAGGCAAATATATCTAATAATGATCATGCCGGTCAGGCAGAAGTGAGGATAACTGCATTTTAGCTATTCAAGTGCATATCAAACACGGTGTGGTTAGAATTAAACTATAACTCCAGCCAGAAAGGATGCCGTGAATTTATCCGCTAAGTTCATTCTATATGCATTGGCTGCGAGCCAGCGGAGAATGGTAATTCAGACCACAGACTTTGCAATTGTGTGAGCACTCAACTTATTCAATAGTATACACGGATTCCCTATGTGGCTGTGGCAATGGCCATCTACCTTGCACTGTAGTCTGAAATCCAGACCCGCTCGCTGCAGCCCTCTTCCATCTTGTTTGATTCTTAACTATGAAAATGCAGGTCATCCAATCCTTTACGGATGTTTTCCCCCCATCAACCCATCAATTTTAACGAAGGGAGCGTGCTCTGTGCCACATGTAGCAGAGAATCTCTCGTACCGCGGGAAAAACGATATCCTCCTTGGGAGATCGCTGAGTGTTACTACTTTTGCACCGGCGTGCTCTCCAAGCGAGAAATACCTGAACACATTATACAGTGATAACAGTTGAGTGCCCTCTTCTGTTTACAATCAATCGGAGTCTCTCCCACTGTTTGATGGAGTAGGTAATGCATGCTCGGTGTGCCGTCAGAGGAGATGAGTGTGGCAAATGAAGAAGTAGTCTAAGAGTAATGCATCTGCCCCTGATTGAATAGTGTACTGAAAGGACTTGACATAGAGGAGGATGAATGTCTCTGTGTAGGCCGATTCATTTATTGTAGAGGTACGAGTAGAAAGAAAAATGGCCCAGAGCCTTGGAGTCAGGCTAAACTTCCATGAAGAAAAGTCTTCAAATGCTAATAGATTTTTCATCATGTGATAGCTTCATGGAAATGGTGCGCACATCCATTCTGGGATAAGTACCGATCATATGGGAGAAAGTGCAGTGGCATGCATTAGATCTCAGACAATAAGTTTTCCGCTCTTGGAGCTTGGCGGTCCATTACTGACACACAAAGCCTTCAGATCTTTTTTTTTTGCCACGAAAATGGAGCAAGTTATGTTATGGAAGGAAAAAAACGTGAGGAAAGCACTCAGTGAAAGATCTCCCTTCAGTTTCAGAGGCCTCTTTTTATTGTGCGTGTGCCGCTGTTGTTACAAAATGTATGTCTTGACAAATGTAAACTGTGATCCTATGTTAATCACCTTACTTCAAGGCAGTTTGCCCAGTTTGTAATTTAGGCATCAGCGGTCACTTTAATACTCTGTGCTGGCTGTTATCATTGGTGTGAAGTGACCTTTCAGCTTCTCATGTCCAGTATGTTTAACTCACTCATGCCCACCATCCCAAAGTACTAGTAGTACTTTTCATCATGCTCAAACAACTTGCCAAAGAGAGCGACAGAGTTAACCGATATCTCTTGTGCATCTCTCCCTCCACCCTCTCTTGTTCCAGGAGTCACCATGCTCGTCGGCGATGCCCTCAACAACCACTCGGTCAAGATGCGTGGCCGAGTGGTCACCATCGGGATCGCCCCCTGGGGCGTGCTCAACAGCAGGGAGAGTCTGATTGGGCAAGATGTAAGTTGATCTTTCTTTCCTTTTTTTTTTTTTGAAGAAAAATAAAAGAAAAGATGTGAATTCAGCCTTTTAACAAAGGAATTTAAATCATTTGCCCTCTACTGACTTTTGCAAGTATGTTCAGTTACACAAAAGGAAACCAAAATCCAAATGTAAATGTGGATTTAGTAAAAGCAGCAATATTAGGAGAACACATCAGTGAAAGTATGGGGAAAATTGGACAATCCGTACAAAAGTTATGAATATTTAAAGTTTCAGTGCTGTCATCATTGGACTAGGGGACTACTGCACTTCATGGCATTATTTTGGGCAACAATAAAGAAAACATTTGATGAGGAAAATTCAACAAAATTTCATTTTTCAAGAAAACTACACATTCCTTCAAGTGACTGGTCACTGATATATGTTAATAGTAATATTATCCCCCCAGCTCTCTGAAAGAGGTATAAAGTCATGCAGTCTTCATTATGCTAGAAAGGTGGAAATATGTTGAATTTTCTTTATATTTTCTTTATGTTGTCCAAAGTGGCGTATAAAGTAATGTATAAGTACATATGTAGTCTCCTTATCTAGTGATGACACCGCCAAAACTTGAAAAATTCTTAACCTTTTGAAATTTGAATGGATTGTCTGATTTTCGTCTCACTTTCATTGATATGTTCTGTTAGTATTGCTGCTTTCACTCAGTCCACATTTATGTTTTGACTTTGGTTTCCCAAGTTTTGTTTCTGTTTTTGTTTTTGTTTTTTGTTTTGTTTTTGTTGTTGTTTTGGGGTTTTTTAATAGTTTTTTGTATGGGGAGAGGGGGTCTTCTTTACTTTGGCGCAGGCATGAGAAAGTGATTGCTGGGAGGGAGATTATGAGTTGGGTCGCTGAGGCATTAGACTTAAACCACATGCCTGCGACTTGACGTGTTTGTGGAAGGCACCATTCCATGTAATTTGTTTGACCTCTCAAGTTTCAAGCAGCTATCACTGACATTGACCAAGAGACTGGTGAGTCATGTGGTCACTATTAAACTGTCCCGATGTGACTGTATCAAAACCGGCTTGACCAGTGACGACACACACGAACTAACCATGTGTCTGAGTGTTTAATGAGGCCGCCGCTATTAGCCGATGGAAGCTATATATATGGGCCTCTCTCAGATGGTCCGTGGTAGCCTGTAAACAGGAAGTTGAAGTTGATTGGCCATTGACACCTTGACATGGCTGACGCCATGTTCGTGAGACGACTCGGTCGTGGCACACTTGACACTCGCGTCATTGAATTAGGACTCTTCTGTCTGCCCCATTAGCATATTCTGGATGCAGGCCTCTGTATCAAATCTCAGTCTGCAAGATCCTCTATGTTATTGTCTCCTCAAAAGCCTTACCAGGCTTCCCACCTGCCTGGCCTTTAATACTTTGCCTTGTGTCAGCAGATAGCACATCATGTGGTGTGCATTTCTTTTTTTTCCCCTTTCTTTCTTTCTTTAACTGGAAGTGGTGTTGAGGAACTAGCACTCAGTGGAAAGGGATTTTGTTCTGCTCCTAGACTTTCTATCATCACAATAGGTCGTAGAATTAAGGATTTATTACACGTGAGTTGATTTGTCGAACTGAGTTTTGTAGAGCTTTGCCAAATACCAGTTAAGATAGCTTGTAAAATTATATGAAGTGTATTGGCACATAAAGTCTAATAAAGACTTTGTATATAAGTATAGAGCATTTCTACAAACAATTTTACGTCAAAAATTTCATGGTGAAAATGAAAGAATGTATCAGAAAATGAGATTTTCTTAGGATGTATTCCAGCAAGGAATGAGGAATTACTAAATATTAACATTTTTCTGAGGTGCAAACTTAAATGATGCTATTGACATTGGTCTTTTAAAAGAGTTCAAGACTACTTTCAAGATCCCATTAATAGTTTGTCTGTGAAAGCAGCTTGCAGTAGTTGTCAGAAAACTAATTAACCCGTTCCTCCCGCAGTTCTCTGAGAATCTCCAAGGCCCCAAACAAGATTCTTTTTGCAGTTTGACAGAGAACAGATAGGTTGATAATCCACTTGTGCAAAAGCAGTCAAGTGGTACATGTATTTCCTTTCCACAGTAAACTACACGTGCCATCAAAGAAAATATTGAACGGGCACGAGGTATGAATAGAGCATGCCCTGATGGACTCGCAAACTCTCTTGTTATACACAAAAGAGACACCTGAATGGGGACAGTGAAAGTCAGAATCTGCTGCATTCAGCCTTGATCGCTATATAGATATCTTTGTACAAGTTTTGAATAGCAAAACAGGTGCACGTTACATTTAAAAAGAATTAATAATACTGCTATACACAAAGTTGGTCAGAGAAAGCATATATTGATAGAAGAAACTCTAGAATCTTTTTATCAAAGTCATTTTCTGAGCAGCATAACACAAATAAACATGAATTTAAGCCACGAATGCAGGCACTCTACATTTTGGGAACCTGGTATACCAGGTTCCCGTAAAGAACAGGTTTAGGGAGCATTATTCCTGCTTTATACAAACATCGGATGACAGAGTCATTTTCTCGTTTAATTAGATAAAATCTTTGATCAATTGTCACAGTTTGATTATTGCAGGAGTGCTGATAAGCACTATGTATACCGGACACTAATTGTAAGATGAAAGTATCCCTTGAAATGATTGTCAGATTAAGAGTTTTCAGTGCATACGTAGGAGAAACATGACAATAGATTTGGCGAGAGGGACTGTGAACAATGTATTGGTTGGTGTGTGTGTGTGTTTGTGTGTGTGTGTGTGTTTTTTTTAAGGATATGGGTCTTTTTTTTTAACAAGTGACAAACTCACTTCTTGTCAGAGAAGGAGAGATACTTGTAAATCACCTTTTGTGACCGTGTATCACAAAACAAACAAAAAGTCGCATACGCTGATTTTGCATGAGGACTGAAAATAGGTGAAGTGGGTCAACCTAGCAAATTTTGACTTTTTCATATTTTATGAAAGAGCAAGTATTCATTAACATTATACTAAAATTTGGGATCATGAAACGGGCAGGGAAGTGTGTTTTTTAGCAGTTTATCTCGAACAGTTTTGGTAAAATAGTGCGATTAGGTGTGTCTTTAGAGTTCCCTTTTCATTTTTGAAAAAAACCTTGTACACACTCTTCACTTTCAACTCTAATAACTTTTAAAAAGGATAATGCTACTGCTTTGAAAGTTGGCATTGATTATTTACAGAATGTGTTAATGAGGCATGCTTATTTTCAGTATAATCTGATAATCCCTTCATTGTTGTTACTCCTGTGGTTTACTTCCTGATTTTTGTCCCATTCATCGCACAGCCAGCACGGCTTGGTTAAGATTAAACACTTGAATAGACACTGTACTTCAGAGACTCTTTTCTCAGTTCACACTTGTCCTGAGTTTGTGCTTTCTTTCCAATATTTGAATAGGTTAGGAGAGTCCATTTGATTTGAGTTATACATCATTTTAAAGCTTAAAGTTTGCTCTTTCAGAATATGGTCTTAACTAAAAATTCATGTCTGGCGACTTTTTGCTTGTTTTGTGGTGCAGGGTCACATTTGATGGTGCTGTATTCTGTTTGTACATCCTTTTGGGGAGGGTTTGGAATGGTTGATCAAGTGCTACTTTTATGGGATGGATCTTGAAAACTGTCTCAAGATATAAATCTTTGTTAGGTATAGATCCCCAAACTGACCTATGAGGTGAATATCATATCATTTAAAGTTTGTAGGCTTAATCTGACGTTTTGACAAGATGAATATATGTACATTGCAAGCATGTCCCAGTCATGGACAAACTGTGCATTAAAAAGAAAAAAAAAATGTGCCAAAGAGTCCCATCATGTAGACAAGTCAGCATGAACATGAGAAATACCCTAGTCATCAGAGAGAGTGCTGCGATGCCTTGATATACTAGGTAATGATTAAGGCAGCTGTACAAATTTGCTTGAAATCAGACAAGAAGTGGGAAGATGATGAAATGAGACAGGTCATGAAAAAGCAACAACCATGTGAATGTTGCCTAATGTCTCACCTGGCATTCCAGGGGACCATCTGACAGCTGTCTTGATCATGTGACTCTTACCAGTTGTCTCCTAAATATATTCTTATTCGTACTGCCGAACTTGAAGAGACCACAAATATCATCTTTTGTCAGTAAAGAAATTTGATTTTCTAATCTCTGAGAGTATAAAAAAGTGTGATATCTAAGGTATGTCCATAAGTCTTGAAAAAAAAGAAAAAAAAAAAGAATGGTTTCTTCAGTGGAATTTAGTGATATAAACAGAACATGAATTCTGTACTGTGTATGTACAGTATCACATGACCTAGACAAGTTCTCTATGAACGTTGTAACGAGGTGATTAGTCGACTAGATTACATTGCGATGATCATACCTGTCCTAATGCCTGTCTTGATTTCTTTCCAATCAAATATGATGCTTTGCCTTGGGTTCATCGCTTAACGCTATATATAATGTAGGTTTCTCAGTAGGATAAATTCTGCTGCGGTTTGAATGTTATGTAACCTTGGAAAAGAGCACCGTCGGGGCTTTTGGACCGCTTGCGAGAGAAACGTCTTTTGTTGCCTGTCGGTGATTCACCGTCTCGTTGGAGGTATCGTGACTAATTTGATTGTATCTGACATGACTTGTTTTCCCCTTATGGTTGCTATGTGTGAGAGAGACGTGAGTGGGCTGTTATCATCTCGCCCCACCCTACACTTCTCTCTTGAATCTCTCGCTTCTCTGCCTTACCCTTTTCTGACATCAAATCAACTGCTATAATGTTACTGGGACCCCCCTTTTGAGGACTTCTTAAAGGTTGTGTCACCCGTGAACAACAAAACATCACAAAATTTTGCATGATTTAAGAATAGTGTCTCCCAACATTGTGTGTGAAATCTAACACTGCAGTAAAATAATTCAGAGTGTTAAAAACAAAATATTCAAAACTAACCCCATGTCACTCGAAAATACATTCCCCTTTTGTGTAAATACAGTGAATAATGATTATAATCTTATTGGTGTCCAAAAAAATTCACAGGAAATCTATAGTCCCTTCATATCATAAAGAAATTTCCAGTTTTCTTTGAGGAAAGGTCTGCATTACCTACCTCTACAATATACCAGCTTATGGATGGAATTTAGTTGTCAGGGTTGCAAAATGGACACACAAACTTCAAATTCTTATCCATATTTTCATATTTTATTCAGGAATCACATTCTGAAGAGATATTACTTGTTTTCTTTTCATTTTTTTTTCTCTGTTGCTTGTCAGAATGCAAGTGAGAGGAATATCAGTACTTCGAATTTGTATGAAGTGCATTATCTGTGAATGCTGTGGGTACCTTCTAGTTGCCCAGAGGCAAAGAAATCAGAAGCACATAAATAGATACATTATTTCGATATTGATTTGAGTGCACAATTTTCTTATGATACACCTCTTTGAACAAGGCAAATAAAGAACTTTGCTTGGCTGATAAAAACAAAAACCCACATTAACAAGCAGCAAACAAAATTGAAAAAAAAAAAAATAATGGAGAGTTAAGTTGATTTAACCACAGAAAAAAAAAGCTTGCTATAAGCTTTTAGTTGTTTTCATCAAGGCTGAAAGTGATAGGGTACAAAATTATAGGATTACAAATATAGGGAGAGAGAGTCATGACTCAAAGCCAAAATCATCATTACTTAGAACGACAAATACCTTACAAGAATTGCTTGAGTTCGTTTCGCATATAATTACAGATTGGCCTACTACCATGAAATATACATCATGTCGTATGTCAGTCTTAATGCAGTTTAAAGAACCTTCACTCAGTCCAAGAGAAAAGAATAGAAATGAAAAGAAGAAAATCAAGAAAAGAATGGATAAACATGTTTGTTTTTCTAGATGGAATTTCAGTCGGCACCACAAATGAATGCATATTATTCCGACCCATGTTGCCTTCTATACTATCAATAGAAAAAATGCACTTTTATAGAAAGGAGAAAAGCCTGGAAGGCTGATTGCCTGTCTCTCAGCAGTGACAAATAGGACAATCAATATCACTTTTGATGGAATTCATCTCATAAAGATGATCTCTAGTATTTATTTTGTTGAAGGCCATTGCAGGTTAGAATGGGTACTCCTAGCTGAGGCATTCTGACCTTTAAAGTGCCAGCTGAACAGCTTTTGAAAATGCAATTTCTGTGCATACTTCAGTTATATCCCCTGCATCTTATTTTGTGTGATTGGAGCTTTTGACACTGTTTTCTGTAGCAGCATGCAGCAGTTTTAGTTGTCAGATATGAACCAGTAGGCAGTTAGTTTTTTTAATACTGAATAGATTCTATTTGGCTTACACTCCCCTGGGTCGTCACTATTCATGTTTATTTGTAAACTAT